>NC_056456.1:39824454-39926954 GCF_018296145.1 Oncorhynchus tshawytscha
CCTTGACCCACTCCCCCCCCTACAGCCCTGTCGATGTGAATGGGGGAGTACCCTTCCGTTTCCTCTAGATTCTTCTTTGAGTGATATTTGGGACTAAACCCGTTAGGTTTCTATTCTTTCAATGGATCCAACTGTCTGAGAACCCTGCTGATCGTTATCATCAATGCAGTGAGATTGCATATTCAATTCCTCCTTCTAGTTGTCTTTCTATGAAGCCTTTATGTGACCAGACGAGAGAGACTTCAGAAGACTCCATTCTTGTCAGATCGTGTTACTTTATTATTGTTATTTATTATACTTTGGAAGGCGCTGCTTCCTGTCCGTTGACCCGGTAACAGAAGGACAGAGGGGTGACATAAGGGTGACAAAAGGATGACATAGGGGTGACATAGGGGTGACATAGGGGTGACATAAGGGTGACATAAGGGTGACATAGGGATGATGTAAGGGATGGACTGAGACCAGAAATCATCCCGGACCATTTTTTCCACTCGTGCCCCCCCATTATTCTCCATATAATAATACTATAATACTTTTACTCCCTAATTTAGACTGACCCACTGGGTTAAAAATGGACCAGCCCATCTGGCATTTGACCGGTAATGCCCTATGGCCAGTCCGACCCTGTAAAGGGTTTGTTTAAGGGTGACATTAGTTTTTTTTTTCTGTCCAGACAAGATTACCCCATGTTGTTGGGGATGGCTGGATGGCTGGAGGATCATTAAAAAAATATATATATTTATTCTGGGTTTAGTTTGTCTTATAAGATGAGGGGTTCAGAGACAAGGGCTGCATTCCAAACAAAGTGCACTATATAGGGATAGGGCACTGGTCTAAAGTAGTGCACTATATAGGGAATAGGCCACTGGTCTAAAGTAGTGCACTATATAGGGAATAGGCCACTGGTCTAAAGTAGTGCACTATATAGGGAATAGGGCTCTGGTCTATAGTAGTGTACTATATAGGGTTATAGGGCTCTGGTCTATAGTAGTGTACTATATAGGGAATAGGGCTCTGGTCTAAAGTAGTGCACTATATAGGGAATAGGGCTCTGGTCTATAGTAGTGCACTATATAGGGAATAGGGCTCTGGTCTATAGTAGTGCACTATATAGGGAATAGGGCTCTGGTCTATAGTAGTGTACTATATAGGGAATAGGGCTCTGGTCTATAGTAGTGTACTATATAGGGAATAGGGCTCTGGTCTATAGTAGTGCACTATATAGGGAATAGGGCTCTGGTCTATAGTAGTGTACTATATAGGGAATAGGGCTCTGGTCTATAGTAGTGCACTATATAGGGAATAGGGCTCTGGTCTATAGTAGTGTACTATATAGGGAATAGGGCTCTGGTCTATAGTAGTGTACTATATAGGGAATAGGGCTCTGGTCTATAGGTGCACTATAGGGAATAGGGCTCTGGTCTATAGTAGTGTACTATATAGGGAATAGGGCTCTGGTCTATAGTAGTGCACTATATAGGGAATAGGGCTCTGGTCTATAGTAGTGTACTATATAGGGAATAGGGCTCTGGTCTATAGTAGTACCACTATATAGGGAATAGGGCCCTGGTCTATAGTAGTGCACTATATAGGGAATAGGGCTCTGGTCTATAGTAGTACCACTATATAGGGAATAGGGCTCTGGTCTATAGTAGTGCACTATATAGGGAATAGGGCCCTGGTCTATAGTAGTGCACTATATAGGGAATAGGGCTCTGGTCTATAGTAGTGCACTATATAGGAATAGGGCCCTGGTCTATAGTAGTGCACTATATAGGGAATAGGGCTCTGGTCTATAGTAGTACCACTATATAGGGAATAGGGCCCTGGTCTATAGTAGTACCACTATATAGGGAATAGGGCCCTGGTCTATAGTAGTGTACTATATAGGGAATAGGGCCCTGGTCTATAGTACGTGATGAAAGTGCTGTTAGATCACCTTCTTTATTTTCTATTCATTTATAGATGTTTTTATTTTTATCTTAATCTCTGCATTTTTTTTGTGAAAGGGGGTACTAGTTACTGAGTTGGATGTGCAGGGGTACGAGGTAATTGAGGTAGATTTGTACTACACATATAACTAGGAAAAATTGTAAACAGTAGGTAACAGTAGCAGCAGTGTATGTGATGAGTCAAAACAAAGTTAGTGCACAAAGGGTCAATGCAGATAGTCCAGATAACTATTTAAATAACTATTGAGCAGTCTAATAGCTTGGGAGTAGAAGCTGTTCAGGGTCCTGTTGGCAAAACAAAAATTGGTCGTGAGGTAGCAGAGAGAACAGTCTGTGACTTAGGTGGTTGGAATCTTTGACTTTTTTTTTTGGGGGGGGTCTTCCTCTGACACCGCCTGGTTTTGACTTCCTAGTGAAATAAAGACGAAATACAATTGGCATAGAGGTCCTGGATGGCAGGGAGCTTGGCCCCAGTGATGTCGATAGTTGATTCATATTTCCAGTGTCATGTCGATAGTTGATTCATATTTCCAGTGTCATGTCGATAGTTGATTCATATTTCCAGTGTCATGTCGATAGTTGATTCATATTTCCAGTGTCATGTAGGTAGTTGATTCATATTTCCAGTGTCATGTCGGTAGTTGATTCATATTTCCAGTGTCATGTCGATAGTTGATTCATATTTCCAGTGTCATGTCGATAGTTGATTCATATTTCCAGTGTCATGTCGACAGTTTGGTCATACTTCCGTGTCATGTCGGTAGTTTGGTCATGGTTCCGTGTGTCACTGTCATTCTGGTTAATAGGAGGGCGAATAGCGATGGGCGATGTGGTTGACATGTTCTCGGTCTCCTGCAGGGGAAGAGGCCCTCTCAGGCCCTCTCATGCCCTCTCAGGCCCTCTCATGCCCTCTCAGGCCCTCTCAAGCCCTCTCAGACCCTCTCATGCCCTCTCATGCCCTCTCATGCCCTCTCAGGCCCTCTCAGGCCCTCTCATGCCCTCTCAGGCCCTCTCATGCCCTCTCAGACCCTCTCATGCCCTCTCATGCCCTCTCAGGCCCTCTCAGGCCCTCTCATGCCCTCTCATGCCCTCTCAGACCTTCTCATGCCCTCTCAGACCCTCTCATGCCCTCTCAGGTCCTCTCAGGCCCTCTCATGCCCTCTCAGGCCCTCTCATGCCCTTTCAGGCCCTCTCATGCCCTCTCAGGCCCTCTCAGGCCCTCTCATGGCCCTCTCAGGCATGTCCTCTCAGGCCCTCTCAGGCCCTCTCATGTCCTCTCAGGCCCTCTCATGCCCTCTCAGGCCCTCTCAGGCCCTCTCATGTCCTCTCATGCCCTCTCATGCCCTCTCAGGCCCTCTCAGGTCCTCTCAGGCCCTCTCAGACCCTCTCATGCCCTCTCAGGCCCTCTCAGACCCTCTCATGCCCTATCAGGCCCTCTCAGGCCCTCTCATGCCCTCTCATGCCCTCTCAGGCCCTCTCAGGTCCTCTCAGGCCCTCTCAGGCCCTCTCAGGCCCTCTCATGTCATCTCAGGCCCTCTCATGCCCTCTCAGGCCCTCTCAGGCCCTCTCATGTCCTCTCATGCCCTCTCATGCCCTCTCATGCCCTCTCAGGCCCTCTCAGGCCCTCTCAGACCCTCTCATGCCCTCTCATGCCCTCTCAGGCCCTCTCAGGCCCTCTCATGCCCTCTCAGGCCCTCTCAGGCCCTCTCATACCCTCTCAGGCCCTCTCATACCCTCTCAGGCCCTCTCATGCCCTCTCAGACCTTCTCATGCCCTCTCAGACCCTCTCATGCCCTCTCAGGTCCTCTCAGGCCCTCTCATGCCCTCTCAGGCCCTCTCATGCCCTTTCAGGCCCTCTCATGCCCTCTCAGGCCCTCTCATGCCCTCTCAGGCCCTCTCATGCCCTCTCAGACCCTCTCAGACCCTCTCATGTCCTCTCAGGCCCTCTCAGGCCCTCTCAGGCCCTCTCATGTCCTCTCAGGCCCTCTCATGCCCTCTCAGGCCCTCTCAGGCCCTCTCATGTCCTCTCATGCCCTCTAATGCCCTCTCAGGCCCTCTCAGGTCCTCTCAGGCCCTCTCAGACCCTCTCATGCCCTCTCAGGCCCTCTCAGGCCCTCTCAGGCCCTCTTCACCACTGTGTTTGGACCATGATCCTTAGTGAGCTGATCCTTCAGTAACAGTAGATACACTTACATCTATATACGGTGGGGTCTCCCATTAGAAAAGGATCCACACAAATCATCTGGTTACTGTAACGTTGTCAATGGTTGCGTCCCAAATTGCATCCTATTCCCTGTATAGTTCACTACTTTAGACCAGAGCCCTATGGCATCCTATTCCCTATATAGTTCACTACTTTAGACCAGGACCCTATGGCATCCTATTCCCTACATAGTTCACTACTTTAGACCAGAGCCCTATGGCACCCTATTCCCTATATAGTGCACTACTTTAGACCAGAGCCCTATGGCATCCTATTCCCTACATAGTTCACTACTTTAGACCAGAGCCCTATGGCACCCTATTCCCTATATAGTTCACTGCTTATTACCAGGGCCCTATGGCACCCTATTCCCTAAATAGTGCACTACTTTAGACCAGAGCCCCATGGCATCCTATTCCCTACATAGTGCACTACTTTTGAGCAGAGTCCTATGGGTTGGTTCCATGTGGGACGTTTTCAATGTATTTGTGAGTAGTGAAGAGACCCCCTGTGCGTACGGCTCCTTTAAAACCTAGTCCTGCTATTAGCCTGCTTGAAATTCCCCATAACCATACTGTATATCACTGTGACCCTCGGGGGAGGGAGGGAGGGGAACTAAGTCAATTAAATAGTTAGAGAATTCCTCTCGTCTTTGCTGATACAGCTAGTCAGTTGAGAGAGAGATAGAAAAAGGAGAGCGATAGTGAGAGGAACAGGAGAGAGAGAGAGAATTAGAGAGAGAGACACAGACCATAGTATGTGTAACAGTTGTAACAGTGTATGAAACAACAAAAGACACTCCTTCAGTTCCTTTTCCATTTAATAGGAAAGGTTCTCAGTGGTGTTAAATTGCCTGTAAAACCTCAACCCTACTGTTGCAGACCCAAAGGCGATTTATCCCTCTCTCTCACACTCTCCAACTCTCTCTCTCTCTCTCTCTTTCTCTTTCTCACTCCCCCATGGTCTCTCCAAATCAAATCAAATCAAAGATGTTAATGCGAGTGTAGCGAAATGCTTGTGCTTCTAGTTCCGACAATGCAGTAATAAAAAGCAAGTAATCTAACTAACAATTCCAAAAAAAAACTACTGTCTTATACACAGTGTAAGGGGATAAAGAATATGTACATAAGGATATATGAATGAGTGATGGTACAGAGCAGCATAGGCAAGATACAGTAGATGATATCGAGTACAGTATATACATATGAGATAAGTATGTAAACCAAGTGGCATAGTTAAAGTGGCTAGTGATACATGTATTACATAAGGATGCAGTCGATGATATAGAGTACAGTATCAACGTATGCATATGAGATGAACAATGTAGGGTAAGTAACATTATATAAGGTAGCATTGTTTAAAGTGGCTAGTGATATATTTACATCATTTCCCATCAATTCCCATGATTAAAGTGGCTGGAGTAGAGTCAGTGTCATTGACAGTGTGTTGGCAGTAGCCACTCAATGTTAGTGGTGGCTGTTTAACAGTCTGATGGCCTTGAGATAGAAGCTGTTTTTCAGTCTCTCGGTCCCAGCTTTGATGCACCTGTACTGACCTCGCCTTCTGGATGACAGCGGGGTGAACAGGCAGTGGCTCGGGTGGTTGATGTCCTTGATGATCTTTATGGCCTTCCTGTAGCATCGGGTGGTGCAGACCTCACTACCCTCTGGAGAGCCTTACGGTTGAGGGCGGTGCAGTTGCCATACCAGGCGGTGATACAGCCCGCCAGGATGCTCTCGATTGTGCATCTGTAGAAGTTTGTGAGTGCTTTTGGTGACAAGCCGAATTTCTTCAGCCTCCTGAGGTTGAAGAGGCACTGCTGCGCCTTCCTCACGATGCTGTCTGTGTGAGTGGACCAATTCAGTTTGTCTGTGATGTGTATGCCGAGGAACTTAAAACTTGCTACCCTCTCCACTACTGTTCCATCGATGTGGATAGGGGGTGTTCCCTCTGCTGTTTCCTGAAGTCCACAATCATCTCCTTAGTTTTGTTGACGTTGAGTGTGAGGTTGTTTTCCTGACACCACACTCCGAGGGCCCTCACCTCCTCCCTGTAGGCCGTCTCATCGTTGTTGGTAATCAAGCCTACCACTGTTGTATCGTCCCAAACTTGATGATTGAGTTGGAGGCGTGCATGGCCACGCAGTCGTGGGTGAACAGGGAGTACAGGATGGGCTCAGAACGCACCCTTGTGGGGCCCCAGTGTTGAGGATCAGCGGGGAGGAGATGTTGTTGCCTACCCTCACCACCTGGGGCGGCCCGTCAGGAAGTCCAGTACCCAGTTGCACAGGGCGGGGTCGAGACCCAGGGTCTCGAGCTTGATGAAAGCTTGGAGGGTACTATGGTGTTGAATGCCGAGCTGTAGTCGATGAACAGCATTCTCACATAGGTATTCCTCTTGTCCAGATGGGTTAGGGCAGTGTGCAGTGTGGTTGAGATTGCATCGTCTGTGGACCTATTTGGGCGGTAAGCAAATTGGAGTGGGTCAAGGGTGTCAGGTAGGGTGGAGGTGATATGGTCCTTGACTAGTCTCTCAAAGCACTTCATGATGACGGATGGAGTGCTGGGGCGGTAGTCGTTTAGCTCAGTTACCTTAGCTTTCTTGGGAACAGGAACAATGGTGGCCCTCTTGAAGCATTGGGAACAGCAGACTGGTATAGGGATTGATTGAATATGTCCGTAAACACACCGGCCAGCTGGTCTGCATGCTCTAGGGCGCGGCTGGGGATGCCGTCTGGGCCTGCAGCCTTGCGAGGGTTAACACGTTTAAATGTCTTACTCACTTCGGCTGCAGTGAAGGAGAGACCGCATGTTTCCGTTGCAGGCCGTGTCAGTGGCACTGTATTGTCCTCAAAGCGGGCAAAAAGTTATTTAGTCTGCCTGGGAGCAAGACATCCTGGTCCGTGACTGGGCTGGGTTTCTTCCTTAGTCCGTGATTGACTGTAGACCCTGCCACATACCTCTTGTGTCAAAGCCGTTGAATTGAGATTCTACTTTGTCTCTGTACTGGCGCTTAGCTTGTTTGATAGCCTTGCGGAGGAATAAACTGTTTGTATTCAGTCATGTTACCAGACACCTTGCCCTGATTAAAAGCAGTACTTCAGTTTGCGAATGCTGCCATCCACGGTTTCTGAACAGGGAATGTTTTAATTTATGGGAATGACAACATCTTCAACGCACGTTCTAATGAACTCGCACACCGTATCAGCGTATTCGTCAATGTTGTTGTCTGACGCTCTGAAACATCTCCCAGTCCACGTGATGGAAGCAGTCTTGGAGTGTGGAGTCAGCTTGGTCAGACCAGCGTTGGACAGACCTCAGCGTGGGAGCTTCTTGTTTTAGTTTCTGTCTGTAGGCAGGGATCAACAAAATGGAGTCATGGTCAGCTTTTCCGTGGGGGGGGGCAGGGCCTTATATGCGTCGCGGAAGTTAGAGTAACAATGATCCAGGGTCTTTCCCTGGTTGCGCAATCGATATGCTGATAAAATTTAGGGAGTCTTGTTTTCAGATTAGCCTTGTTAAAATCCCCAGCTACAATAAATGCAGCCTCCGGATAAATCGTTTCCAGTTTGCAGAGAGTTAAATAAAGTTCGTTCAGAGCCATCGATGTGTCTGCTTGGGGGGGGATATAACGGCTGTGATTATAATCGAAGAGAATTCTCTTGGTAGATAATGCGGTCTACATTTGATTGTGAGGAATTCTAAATCAGGTGAACAGAAGGATTTGAGTTCCTGTATGTTTCTTTCATCACCATGTCACGTTGGCCATAAGGCATACGCCCCCGCCCGTCTTCTTACCAGAAAGATGTTTGTTCCTCTCGGCGCGATGCGTGGAGAAACCCGCTGGCTGCACCGCACATCGGATTGCGTCTCTCCAGTTAGCCATGTTTGTGAAGCAGAGAACGTTACAGTCTCTGATGTCCCTCTGGAATGCTACCCTTGCTCATTTCATCCCTGTCTCCCCCATCTCCCCCTCCCTCCCTACCTCTCTCCCCCACTTCCTCTCTTTCCCCTGCTCTCTCTGTCTCCCCCTCTTCCTCTCCCTCCCTCCCTCCCTCCCTCCCTCCCTCCCTCCCTCCCTCCCTCCCTCCCTCCCTCCCTCCCTCCCTCCCTCCCTCCCTCCCTCCCTCCCTCCCTCCCTCCTTCACTACTCCCTCTGCAGTCTCTTTCTCTCTCTTTCTCTCTCTCTCTCTCTCTCTCTCTCTGTCTCTCTGTCTCTCTCTCTCTCTCTACATTCTCCAACTCTCTCTTTCCCTTTCTCACTCCCCCATGGTCTCTCCCTGTCTCCCCCATCTCCCCCTCCCTCCCTACCTCTCTCTCCCCCACTTCCTCTCTTTCCCCCTGCTCTCTCTGTCTCCCCCTCTTCCTCTCCCTCCCTCCCTCCTTCACTCACTCCCTCTGTAGTCTCTTTCTCTCTCTCTCTCTCTCTTTCTCTCTCTGTTTCTCTCTCTCTCTTTCTCTCTCTCTCTCTGTCTCCCCCCCTCTCTTAACCTCCCTCCCTGTGGGTCTGTAACTGTGGTTTTGTAGAGTGGACCCCATATAGGCAGGGGGGGGCTATTAAACCGATTAGATGGCCCCTAATCATCTTTACAGGCCCACCGCCCAGGTTTCTGCATAAAAACACTGGTGGCCGTATCGGTAGATTTTCTCTTCACGTGCAGTAAAACCATCTAGTGGTGTGATAAAACATGTCCATCTTCTTGGAAAACGTCAAACCTCCATCCTTTTTGTTGAGTGTTGTTCTATGGCAAAGCAACCGAGCTACTACTACAAACAGACGGACATATCTACTGTAGTTGGACAAAGCTGTGTGCTGGAAAACCTTGGTAGAGCATGGGTGTGTGGGAGTAGACATTGTGGTGCTCATGTGAACTTCCTGTCCTTTTCAGGCTTCAGTTCTACCACTACTTAAAACGTAGTTGATAGTTAATACCATGGTAATTACAACAGTAATATATCCTTAAACTGTGAGGTGAAAGCTATATATATTCATTTAATAGCTTTCATGTTAGATTAAAGAGAGTAATATTTGCTTTTATGGGTTTGTGCTCCTTTTTTTTGTACTTAACCTCTTGAGGTCAAAGCTATAAAGGGGCTACTAAATCCTCACCCCTGAGGTATAAAAAAATATAAAAAAATCGACAATACAGTACATTTGCTATACTGCTCCCATATGAACAAACTCTTTATTTATAAATGACAAAACACTTGTCCCTCTCCTCTCTTCACAGCTGACCCAGTGGATGTTCTCAAGGCTCTGGACTTCCACAGCTCTCCGGATGGCGTCCGTAAAGTCACGGGCTACTGCGCTCACCGGAGAGGATCTAAACCTGACATAGCCTTCCGTGTGGGGAAGCAGGCCCAGATCAGCGCTCCCAGCAAGCAACTCTTCCCAGGTGACTTAACCGATCTGGAGACACACGCACACGCGCACACACACATCAAACCTCACGTAAATAGATTTTCCACACGCTCCCAAGTGGCACAGCGGTCTAAAGGCTCTGCATCTCAATGCTTAGAGGCGTCACTACAGTTCCTGGTTCGACTCCAGGCTGTATTACATCATCCTATGGGAATCTTGATTGGGAGTCCCATAGGGCAAACACATCCATATTCATCAGAGGCCATTTTGGAAAGACAGAGACGTCTTCGATAGTGTTTGAATTCCAGATGGCACCGCATCCCTATTCCCTATGTAGTGCACCTCATTGGGAATAGGGTGCCATTTTGGACACTTCCAAGGGGTCTCCATAGATACTACTGTCCTAAACTACTGTCTACTGTCCTAATCTACTGTCCTAAACTACTGTCCTAACCTACTGTCCTAAACTACTGTCCTAAGCTACTGTCCTAATCTACTGTCTTAAACTACTGTCCTAATCTACTGTCCATACTACTGTCCTAAACGACTGTCCTAAGCTACTGTCCTAAACTACTGTCCTAAGCTACTGTCCTAAACTACTGTCCTAAGCTACTGTCCTAAGCTACTGTCCTAAACTACTGTCCTAAGCTACTGTCCTAAACTACTGTCCTAATCTACTGTCCTAACATACTGTCCTAATCCACTGTCCTAAACTACTGTCCTAACGACTGTCCTAATCTACTGTCCTAAACTACTGTCCTAAGCTACTATCCTAAACTACTGTCCTAAGCTACTGTCCTAATCTACTGTCCTAAACTACTGTCCTAAGCTACTGTCCTAAACTACTGTCCTAAACTACTGTCCTAAGCTCCTGTCATAAGCTACTGTCCTAATCTACTGTCCTAAACTACTGTCCTAAACTACTGTGTTAAACTACTGTCCTAAATGAATGTCCTAATCTCCTGTCCTAAACTACTGTCCTAATCTACTGTCCTAAACTACTGTCCTAATCTACTGTCCTAAACTACTGTCCTAAACTACTGTCCTAAGCTACTGTCCTAAACTACTGTCCTAAACTACTGTCCTAAGCTACTGTCCTAAGCTACTGTCCTAAACTACTGTCCTAAGCTACTGTCCTAAACTACTGTCCTAAACTACTGTCCTAAGCTACTGTCCTAAGCTCCTGTCATAAGCTACTGTCCTAAGCTACTGTCCTAAGCTACTGCCCTAAACTACTGTCCTAAACTACTGTCCTAAGCTACTGTCATGATCTACTGTCCTAATCTACTGTCCTAACCTACTGTCCTAAACTACTGTCCTAATCTACTGTCCTAAACTACTGTCCTAAGCTACTGTCCTAAGCTACTGTCCTAAACTACTGTCCTAATCTACTGTCCTAACTACTGTCCTAAACCACTGTCCTAAGCTAATGTCCTAATCTACTGTCCTAAACTACTGTCCTAAGCTACTGTCCTAAACTACTGTCCTAAGCTACTGTCCTAAGCTACTGTCCTAAACTACTGTTCTTATCTACTGTCCTAAGCTACTGTCCTAAACTACTGTGCTAATCTACTGTCCTAAATGAATGTCCTAAGCTACTGTCCTAAACTACTGTCCTAAACTGCTGTCCTAATCTGCTGTCCTAATCTACTGTCCTAAACTACTGTCCTAAACTACTGTCCTAATCTACTGTCCTAAACTACAGTCCTAAACTACTGTCCTAATCTACTGTCCTAAACTACTGTCCTAAGCTACTGTCCTAAACTACTGTCCTAAACTACTGTCCTAAACTACTGTCCTAAACTACTGTCCTAAACTACTGTCCTAAGCTACTGTCCTAAACTACTGTCCTAAGCTACTGTCCTAAGCTACTGTCCTAAACTACTGTCCTAAACTACTGTCCTAAGCTACTGTCCTAAGCTACTGTCATGATCTACTGTCCTAATCTACTGTCCTAAGCTACTGTCCTAAACTACTGTCCTAAGCTACTGTCCTAAGCTACTGTCCTAAACTACTGTCCTAAACTACTGTCCTAAACTACTGTCCTAATCTACTGTCCTAAACTACTGTCCTAAACTACTGTCCTAAGCTACTGTCCTAAGCTACTGTCCTAAACTACTGTCCTAAACTGCTGTCCTAACCTACTGTCCTAAACTACTGTCCTAAACTACTGTCCTAAACTGCTGTCCTAACCTACTGTCCTAAACTACTGTCCTAAACTACTATCCTACTCTACTGTCCTAAACTACTGTCCTAAACTACTGTCCTAAACTACTGTCCTAATCTACTGTCCTAAGCTACTGTCCTAAACTACTGTCCTAAGCTACTGTCCTAAGCTACTGTCCTAAACTACTGTCCTAAACTACTGTCCTAAACTGCTGTCCTAACCTACTGTCCTAAACTACTGTTCTAAACTACTGTCCTAAACTGTTGTCTTAACCTACTGTTAAACTACTGTCCTTTACTATCCTACTCTATTGTCCTAAACTACTGTCCTAATCTACTGTCCTAAGCTACTGTCCTAAACTACTGTCCTAAGCTACTGTCCTAAACTGCTTACTGTTCAAACCAGTTAATCCACAGTATTGACAATAAAACAACAGAGGACTGGCCCACCCCTCATAGCCTGGTTCCTCTCTAGGTTTCTTCCTAGGTTTCTGTCTTTCTAGGGAGTTTTTCCTAGCCACCGTGCTTCTACATCTGCATCTCTAGGTTTCTTCCTAGGTTCATGCCTTTCTAGGGAGTTTTTCCTAGACACCGTGCTTCTACACCTGCATTGCTTGCTGTGTTGGGGTTTTAGGCTGGGTTTCTGTACAGCACTTTGATATATCAGCTAATGTTAGAAGGGCTATATAAATACATTTGATTTGATTTGATCTTACTAGAGGGAAGAGCTCTGCCAAACCTTTATAGTCGGCACTATGCAGAGAGAGACAGAGACGTTTCTGTACAGCACGTTGATATATCAGCTACTGTTAGAAGGGCTTTATAAATACATTTGATTTGAAATTGGATTGATTGAACAACAGAAGGAATACAACAACTAGGTCAATAGCTGTAGCGGCACAACACACTGTCTATAGATGAGGAAAAGGGATATGTTTCAGTTCTATCCATTGGTGGAATCGAGATGTTTAGTGTGTGAATACAGCAAGTACCCTGTAGAGATAGATGAATAGCTGAGAGATTAGGGCCTACACTGTAGGGATAGAATATGACCTACACTGCAGGGATAGAATATGACCTACACTGTAGGGATAGAATATGACCTACACTGTAGGGATAGAATATGACCTACACTGTAGGGATAGAATATGACCTACACTGCAGGGATAGAATATGACCTACACTGTAGGGATAGAATATGACCTACACTGTAGGGATAGAATATGACCTACACTGCAGGGATAGAATATGACCTACACTGCAGGGATAGAATATGACCTACACTGCAGGGATAGAATATGACCTACACTGCAGGGATAGAATATGACCTACACTGCAGGGATAGAATATGACCTACACTGTAGGGATAGAATATGACCTACACTGCAGGGATAGAATATGACCTACACTGCAGGGATAGAATATGACCTACACTGCAGGGATAGAATATGACCTACACTGCAGGGATAGAATATGACCTACACTGTAGGGATAGAATATGACCTACACTGTAGGGATTAATGGATTGATAGAATAGGGCCTACACTGTAGGGATTAATGAATTGATAGAATAGGACCTACACTGTAGGGATTAATGAATTGATAGAATAGGGCCTACACTGTAGGGATTAATGAATTGATAGAATAGGACCTACACTGTAGGGATTAATGAATTGATAGAATAGGACCTACACTGTAGGGATTAATGAATTGATAGAATAGGGCCTACACTGTAGGGATTAATGAATTGATAGAATAGGACCTACACTGTAGGGATTAATGAATTGATAGAATAGGGCCTACACTGTAGGGATTAATGAATTGATAGAATAGGGCCTACACTGTAGGGATTAATGAATTGATAGAATATGACCTACACTGTAGGGATTAATGAATTGATAGAATATGACCTACACTGTAGGGATTAATGAATTGATAGAATAGGACCTACACTGTAGGGATTAATGGATTGATAGAATAGGACCTACACTGTAGGGATTAATGAATTGATAGAATAGGGCCTACACTGTAGGGATTAATGAATTGATAGAATAGGACCTACACTGTAGGGATTAATGAATTGATAGAATAGGACCTACACTGTAGGGATTAATGAATTGATAGAATAGGACCTACAATGTAGGGATTAATGAATTGATAGAATATGACCTACAATGTGGGGATAAGGGAGGTTAATTGAGATGTTTAATGTATGAAGGAAGACTGCGGATACAGAATGATAGGGTCCATACCATAAAGACACGTAGGACGTGTCGACCAAGCATTTATTAGCTCGAAGGATAAATAAAGGACAAAGCTGGTTCTTGTCCTGTGGAGGCGTTGACCCTCTTTCTGGTTGAAAAGATAGACCGTTTAAGACGCTAGTTGCCTACTTGGCCCGTACTGACAGGATACTGTATACAACTTTACTAGAAACAGTGGCTTGTTAAATACTTTTCCCTCCATCTGTGAGTGTTGGCGCTTTGCCAAATTGTCCAGACAGCAAAGGAAAAAAATAAAGGCACAAAATAGCAGGAGATTAAATGAACAGTGAGATTTTCTGTGATTTTAGGCCAAAAAATAATTTGCCTGGAAATGTTACTGGTTTTAAAGACTGGGAATTTCAGTCATATAGGCTCAAATACAATTGAAGGAAGTGGAGTACAGTTTCCCAGTCTAAAAGAGAACGATTCAGCTTTTATTTCATCACCAGAAACATATGTTATTCTAGTTAACGGTTAGTTAAATAATTACATTTTGTTTGGATTGTTCTCTTTTCACACACCTTGTAAAAGATTAATTGTACAATTAGTAAATACATGTGACTTTCAAGATTAGCCAGTTGGTCTAATATGTTCTTAAAGTACCCAGCAACAAAGGACACATTTAAACTTAAATTAAAGTATCTACTATAATTGGGAGAAAATGAAAGGTACGAGCCTGACCCTAACACTTCGTCTGGTAAACTGAAGGATGCAGCTATAGGGGAAATGTAACCCCTCTCAAGTAGACAAAAGCTATGGATGTGAGGGCTAACAGTCCATGAGATTGACATTATCATTTTAATGTGTCTTCAAGGATGGGTGTAACAAAGGACAAGACACTGCATCTCAGTGCTAGAGGCGTCACTACAGACCCTGGTTCAGCGGTCTAAGGGCACTGCATCTCAGTGCTAGAGGCGTCACTACAGACCCTGGTTCAGAGGTCTAAGACACTGCATCTCAGTGCTAGAGGCGTCACTACAGACCCTGGTTCAGCGGTCTAAGGGCACTGCATCTCAGTGCTGGAGGTGTCACTACAGACCCTGGTTCAGCGGTCTAAGACACTGCATCTCAGTGCTAGAGGCGTCACTACAGACCCTGGTTCAGAGGTCTAAGACACTGCATCTCAGTGCTAGAGGCGTCACTACAGACCCTGGATCAGAGGTCTAAGACACTGCATCTCAGTGCTAGAGGCGTCACTACAGACCCTGGTTCAGAGGTCTAAGACACTGCATCTCAGTGCTAGAGGCGTCACTACAGACCCTGGTTCAGAGGTCTAAGACACTGCATCTCAGTGCTAGAGGCGTCACTACAGACCCTGGTTCAGCGGTCTAAGGGCACTGCATCTCAGTGCTAGAGGCGTCACTACAGACCCTGGTTCAGAGGTGAGGCACTGCATCTCAGTGCTAGAGGCGTCACTACAGACCCTGGTTCAGAGGTCTAAGACACTGCATCTCAGTGCTAGAGGCGGCACTACAGACCCTGGTTCAGAGGTCTAAGATCTCAGTGGTAGAGGCGTCACTACAGACCCTGGTTCAGTGGTCTAAGACACTGCATCTCAGTGGTAGAGGCGTCACTACAGACCCTGGTTCAGTGGTCTAAGACACTGCATCTCAGTGCATCACTACAGACCTTGGTTCAGTGGTCTAAGACACTGCATCTCAGTGGTAGAGGCGTCACTACAGACCCTGGTTCAGAGGTCTAAGACACTGCATCTCAGTGTTAGAGGCGTCACTACAGACCCTGGTTCAGAGGTCTAAGACACTGCATCTCAGTGTTAGAGGCGTCACTACAGACCCTGGTTCAGAGGTCTAAGACACTGCATCTCAGTGCTAGAGGCGTCACTACAGACCCTGGTTCAGAGGTCTAAGACACTGCATCTCAGTGTTAGAGGCGTCACTACAGACCCTGGTTCAGAGGTGACACTGCATCTCAGTGCTAGAGGCGTCACTACAGACCCTGGTTCAGAGGTCTAAGGGCACTGCATCTCAGTGCTAGAGGCGTCACTACAGACCCTGGTTCAGAGGTCTAAGGGCACTGCATCTCAGTGCTAGAGGCGTCACTACAGACCCTGGTTCAGAGGTCTAAGGGCACTGCATCTCAGTGCTAGAGGCGGCACTACAGACCCTGGTTCAGAGGTCTAAGGGCACTGCATCTCAGTGTTAGAGGCGTCACTACAGAACCTGGTTCAGAGGTCTAAGACACTGCATCTCAGTGCTAGAGGTGTCACTACAGACCCTGGTTCAGAGGTCTAAGACACTGCATCTCAGTGCTAGAGGTGTCACTACAGACCCTGGTTCAGTGGTCTAAGACACTGCATCTCAGTGCTAGAGGCGTCACTACAGACCCTGGTTCAGAGGTCTAAGACACTGCATCTCAGTGCTAGAGGCGTCACTACAGACCCTGGTTCAGAGGTCTAAGACACTGCATCTCAGTGCTAGAGGCGTCACTACAGACCCTGGTTCAGAGGTCTAAGACACTGCATCTCAGTGCTAGAGGCGTCACTACAGACCCTGGTTCAGAGCTCTAAGACACTGCATCTCAGTGCTAGAGGCGTCACTACAGACCCTGGTTGAAATCCAGGTCTAAGACACTGCATCTCATTGGGAGTCCCTAGGGCGTGCACACAGACCCTGGTTGGGAGTCCCTAAGACACTGCATCTCTGGCCCTGATTGGTCTATCACACCCTGGGGCGGTGCACATCTGGCACTGATTCTCAGTGCCCCTAGGGCGGTGCACATCAGGCCCTGATTGAAATCGCCCCAGGCTGAATCACATCTGGCCCTGATTGGGAGTCCCATAGGGCGGTGCACATCTGGCCCTGATTGGGAGTCCCATAGGGCGGTGCACATCTGGCCCTGATTGGTCTATCGCCCCATAGGGCGGTGCACATCTGGCCCTGATTGGTCTATCGCCCCATAGGGCGGTGCACATCTGGCCCTGATTGGTCTATCGCCCCATAGGGCGGTGCACATCTGGCCCTGATTGGTCTATCGCCCCATAGGGCGGTGCACAGCTGGCCCTGATTGGTCTATCGCCCAATAGGGCAGTGCACATCTGGCCCTGATTGGTCTATCGCCCCATAGGGCGGTGCACATCTGGCCCTGATTGGTCTATTGCCCCACAGGGCGGTGCACATCTGGCCCTGATTGGTCTATCGCCCCATAGGGCGGTGCACAGCTGGCCCTGATTGGTCTATCGCCCCATAGGGCGGTGCACATCTGGCCCTGATTGGTCTATCGCCCCATAGGGCGGTGCACATCTGGCCCTGATTGGTCTATCGCCCCATAGGGCGGTGCACATCTGGCCCTGATTTCGTTCTTAAACTTGCCATGTTAAATACAGGTGAAAACAAAAAGAAACAGGAAGTCTCCCAGAAATACGATGATGTATACGATGATGTCATTAGGACTGTAACAGTCATGGAATTTTGGGTGATGGTTATTGGTGAGGAAAATGGACCCCGGTCACCGTTATAACCCACCAGACACGCCACCAGGTTTTTTTTTTCATAGTCCCCAAATCCAGAACAAATTCAAGAAAATGTGAAGATGTATATAGAGACCTTATTGCATTGAACTTCCTTCCGTCTCATATTGCTCAAATAAACAGCAAACCTGGTTTCAGAAAACAGATAAAGTGACACCTCGCAGCACAACACCTCTCCCCTATTGGACCTCGATAGTATGTGTGTATGCATTGATATGTAGGCTACGTGGGCCTTTTTAAATATGTGTGTAGTTCTATCCTTGAGCTGTTCTTGTCTATTGATGTCTATTGTATTATGTCATTCTGTATTATGTCATTCTATATTATGTCATTCTATATTATGTCATTCTATATTATGTCATTCTATATTATGTCATTCTATATTATGTCATTCTATATTATGTCATTCTATATTATGTCATTCTGTATTATGTCATTCTATATTATGTCATTCTATATTATGTCATTCTGTATTATGTCATTCTATATTATGTCATTCTATATTATGTCATTCTGCATTATGTCATTCTATATTATGTCATTCTATATTATGTCATTCTATATTATGTCATTCTATATTATGTCATTCTGTATTATGTCATTCATGTTCTGTGTTCTGTGTTCTATTGTATTATGTCATTCATGTTCTGTGTTCTGTGTTCTATTGTATTATGTAATTCTGTATCATGTTTCATGTTTGGTGTGGAACCCCAGGAAGAGTAGCTGCTGCTTTTGCAACAGCTAATGGGGGATCCTAATAAAATATACCAAAATAACCTGCTCCTGACTGCATGTGCTGCTGCTGCAGGGAGGGGGGTGTTGCCTAGGCAACCGGAGACTCGTTTGCGACAACACCTTGCTTGTTTCAGCAAGGAGCAAAGTTTCATCACGTTGTTAAGAGTCCATGTTACCGCAGAAACGGACTCAAGCGAACGATTTCCCAGCCGTCCCGTCACCAGTCAGCTGTTTGTTCCACACTAAACGTTACTAAACTCAGCAAAAAAAGAAACGTCCTCTCACTGTCAACTGCGTTGATTTTCAGCAAACTTAACATATTTGTATGAACATAACAAGATTCAACAACTGAGACATAAACTGAACAAGTTCCCCAGACAAGTTACTAACAGAAATGGAATAATGTGTCCCTGAACAAAGGGGGGTCGAAATCAAAAGTAACAGTCAGTATCTGGTGTGGCCACCAGCTGCATTAAGTACTGCGGTGCATCTCCTCCTCATGGACTGCACCAGATGTGCCAGTTCTTGCTGTGAGATGTTACCCCACTCTTCCACCAAGGCACCTGAAAGTTCCTGGACATTTCTGGGGGGGATGGCCCCTATCCCTCACCCTCCGATCCAACAGGTCCCAGACGTGCTTAATGGGATTGAGATCCAGGCTATTCGCTGGCCATGGCAGAACACTGACATTCTTGTCTTGCAGGAAATCACTCACAGAATGAGCCGTATGGCTTGTGTCATTGTCATGCTGGAGAGTCATGTCAGGATGAGCCTGTAGGAAGGGTACCACATGAGAGAGGAGGATGTCTTCCCTGTAACGCACAGCGTTGAGATTGCCTGCAGTGACAACAAGCTCAGACTGATGATGTTGTGACACACCGCCCCAGACCATGACAGACCCTCCACCTACAAATCGATCCCGCTCCAGTGTACAGGCCTCGGTGTAAAGCTCATTCCTTCGACGATAAACGCAAATCCGACCATCACTCCTGGTGAAACAAAACCGTGACTTGTCAATGAAGAGCACTTTTTGACAGTCCTGTCTGGTCCAGCGACGGTGGGTTTGTACCCATAGGTTACGTTGTTGCCGGTGATTTCTGGTGAGGACCTGCCTTACAACAGGCCTACAATCCCTCAGTCCAGCCTCTCACCGCCAATTGTGGACAGTCTGAGCACTGATGGAGGGATTGTGCCTTCCTGGTGTAACTTGGGCAGTTGATGTTGCCATCCTGTACCTGTCCCGCAGGTGTGATGTTCCGATGTACCGATCCTGTGCAGGTGGTGTTTCACGTGGTCTGCCACTGCGAGGACGATCAGCTGTCCATCCTGTCTCCCTGTAGCCCTGTCTTAGGCGTCTCACAGTACGGAGATTGGAATTTATTGCCCTGGCCACATCTGCAGTCCTCATGCTTCCTTGCTGCACGCCTAAGGCACTTTCACGCAGATGAGCAGGGACCCTGGGTATCTTTCTTTTGGTGTTTTTCAGTCAGTAGAAAGGCCTCTTTAATGTCCTAAGTTTTCATAACTGTGACCTTTAATTGCCTACTGTCTTTAAGCTATTAGTGTCTCAACGACCGTCCCACAGGTGCATGTTCATTAATTGTTTATGGTTCATTGAACAAGAATGGGAAACAGTGTTTAAACCCTTTAAAATGAAGATCTGTGAAGTTATTTGGATTTTTACGAAATTGTTTCTTTTTATGCTGAGTTTATTATTATTATTATTATTAATCTTGATTTGGCAGCCCTCGTGTGCGTCTGTGTGTCTGTTTTTTTACATTTCAAAAGCCTTGTTTTCTGTTTTGTCTTTTGGACTTCAAGAGCATCTTTTTGTCCACGGTTATGATTTGTTTTTACAACGGTTATAACAGTTGTTTTATTTTCATGATGGTCTTCATCCGGTTATAGGGTTATTCTTTAATTTTGAATCTCTCTATCTAATCAGATGAATAAATGAACCTCTCTAACCAATCGGATGAATAAATTAACCTCTAACTAATCAGATGAATAAATTAACCTCTCTAACCAATCAGATGAATAAATTAACCTCTCTATCTAATCAAATGAATAAATTAACCTCTCTAACCAATCAGATGAATAAATTAACCTCTCTAACTAATCAGATGAATAAATTAACCTCTCTAACCAATCAGATGAATAAATTAACCTCTCTAACTAATCAGATGAATAAATTAACCTCTCTAACCAATCAGATGAATAAATTAACCTCTCTATCCAATCAGATGAATAAATTAACCTCTCTATCTAATCAGATTAATAAATGAACCTCTCTAACCAATCAGATGAATAAATGAACCTCTTTAACCAATCAGATGAATAAATGAACTTCTCTCTTATTTTTCTTCTTTCACCAGGAGGAGTGTTCCCAGAGGACTTCTCAGTGATGTTCACCATCAAGCCCAAGGCAGGGAGCCAGTCCTTCTTGCTGTCTGTGTATAACGAGCAGGGGGTCCAGCAGCTGGGTGTGGAGGTGGGACGCTCCCCTGTCTTCCTGTATGAAGACCAACATGGGAAACCTTCCCCAGAGGATTACCCACTGTTCAGATCCATCAACCTCGCTGATGGCAAGTAAGTGAAGTCTGAGACACCTGAGTAACTCATCACTACCGTATCACAGAGCAAGGTATTTTATGTTACGGACAGGATAAGTGTTGGGGTAAGGTGAGGCGCTGTTTGGGTTAGTATTAGGATTTCTCTTTACTCAGGTAAGTAACTGAAGTTTGACTGAATCTACGAGAAGTTAGAAGATGCTCATCGCCTTATTCTAAAATTGTTTTAATTTTTTTTTTAAATGTCCTGCTATCTACACACAATAACCCATCATGCAGTTTTGCAAATGCTTAGTTGAGACTCAACAGAGCTCAGGTGCATCCTGTTTCTATTTATGTTACAACTTGATTGGAGTCCAGGATAAACATGGGTTGACAGTATTCAGCAAGATGTTTCTGAGGTCAGGGTAACTGAAGTTTGACTGAATCTTAGAAGATGCTCAGATGTGTGCCATGTTGTATGGAGGACGGCAAGATGTTTCTGAGAGGGTCTGTGACAAAATTGAGTTCTTCCTGCAGACATACTCCATGCAATAAGCTATGTTTTACAAGATGGGCTTACAAGATCTAAGTGTTCGGAAATCTCAAGAACGTATTTAAGGCTTCTAAGCAGACCCAAACAAATCACTGAAAATGCACAATTATTATATTGATATGCTTCATTGTCTAGTTATTGAAAACATAAGGAATATAACTGTGGGATGTGGCTGTATTTTTTTTTTTGAGTAACCCAATTATTTGGCAGGGTTTTAATTACAAATCGTTTTTGCCAAATTATTTACAGCTGTCTGTGTTGTTGATGTGTAGTTAACTATCCAAATAAAAGAGTTTGAGCTTCATAAATTACCTAACTGTAACATTGATATTCTGACTGTGAACTCTTTGCTAATTTGAAACATTTTGCAAAAACGTGTCTGATACAATTGTCTACAGTGAAATGAAGCGTTGCATTGGTATGTAACTTGAATGTCTGTCGTTGATTTATCTGTTTTCCAAAACTTGTAAAGTAGAGTTAGCCTGTTTCAATTACTGTATTTTATTGTTTTATTGTTTGTTTAGCGAGGAATTTTTCTGAGAAGATCAAATTATCTTCAACAAGAACAACCTAGTTTTAAGTTTTAAATCTGTTGGCATCTCTCTGACTATACCAGACTGTAGATCATCTCTGACTATACCAGATGGTAGATAATCTCTGACTATACCAGACGGTAGATCATCTCTGACTATACCAGACTGTAGATCATCTCTGACTATATGAGATGGTAGATAATCTCTGACTATACCAGATGGTAGATAATCTCTGACTATATGAGATGGTAGATAATCTCTGACTATACCAGATGGTAGATAATCTCTGACTATACCAGACGGTAGATCATCTCTGACTATACCAGACTGTAGATCATCTCTGACTATACCAGACTGTAGATCATCTCTGACTATACCAGGCGGTAGATAATCTCTGACTATACCAGATGGTAGATCATCTCTGACTATACCAGACTGTAGATCATCTCTGACTATATGAGATGGTAGATCATCTCTGACTATACCAGGCGGTAGATCATCTCTGACTATACCAGACTGTAGATCATCTCTGACTATACCAGAGTGTAGATCATCTCTGACTATACCAGACCGTAGATCATCTCTGACTATATGAGACGGTAGATCATATGACTATACCAGACCGTAGATCATCTCTGACTATATCAGACGGTAGATCATCTGACTATACCAGACGGTAGATCATCTCTGACTATACCAGACTGTAGATCATCTCTGACTATACCAGACGGTAGATCATCTCTGACTATACCAGACTGTAGATCATCTCTGACTATACCAGACTGTAGATCATCTCTGACTATACCAGACGGTAGATCATCTCTGACTAATACCAGACGGTAGATCATCTCGGACTAAAACCAGACGGTAGATCATCTCTGACTAATACCAGACGGTATATCATCTCTGACTATACCAGACTGTAGATCATCTCTGACTAATACCAGACGGTGGATCATCTCTGACTATACCAGACGGTAGATCATCTCTGACTAATACCAGACGGTAGATCATCTCTGACTAATACCAGACGGTAGATCATCTCGGACTAAAACCAGACGGTAGATCATCTCTGACTAATACCAGACGGTAGATCATCTCGGACTAAAACCAGACGGTAGATCATCTCTGACTAATACCAGACGGTAGATCATCTCTGACTATACCAGACTGTAGATCATCTCTGACTAATACCAGACGGTGGATCATCTCTGACTATACCAGACGGTAGATCATCTCTAACTAATACCATATTGTAAATGTCCAACCTGTGCTCAGGTTTTACCATTCAACATCAACAAATACACCACATACGTTTCATGTTCTCCTCCAAATCTCTCATATATCTCTAACCCACGTCCTACTCTGTCCATGTGTAGATGGCATCGCGTGGCCATCAGTGTGGAGAAGAAGAGTGTGACCATCATTGTGGATTGTAAGAAGAAGCTGAGCAGGCCACTGAAGAGGAGCGACGGGTCGGCCATCAACACTGACGGCATCGTTGTCTTTGGAACCAGGATCCTGGATGAAGAAGTTTTTGAGGTAAGAACATTAAAGGCCCAGTGTAGTCCAAAACGTGATTTTCCTGTCTTTTTATATATATTTCCACACTATGAGGTTGTAACAATACTGTGAAATTGTGTGAAAATTCTAAGGACATTGGCCGTTGCTTACTGTGCCACAGTGTTGTTGATTTTATGTATGGATAGTGTGCAGCAAATGTTGGATTGCTGTCTTTTTGGGTCAGGCCTGTACCCGGGGCAAAAACGGGGCTTAGTCCCTATATAAAAATCACAAAAAAAGGTTCAAATGATTGATTGACAGGTTGGCGCAAAATCTGTAATTCCGCTGTGCTGTGTCAGCACTATGGACAGAGCGCAGCGTGGTGTGTGTAAGGAGGCTATGGAAAGCCACTTGGGAAAATGGTTTCGGTTACCCGGTAATTTCTGGCTTTTGGACGATAAAATTGTATCTGGAAAAAGAATTCCGGGGCTGCTGAGGAGACAGAGAAAGCGAGAGAGGAGCCTCGGCCTAGGCTACTGTTGATTGTAAAGATGGAGGTCTTTTTCATTGAAGGGGGAAAAGCCTACTAACCAGGGCTCCAGATGGCCACCATTTAGTTGCATTTTGCGACCCTTTGACACCAGGTGGTGGGAGTTAGAATGTATTGGTTGCATCGGGGCAGGATGCACATTCATTCGTCTTAGGAGGCTAAAACCATGAGTCGGTCAAATTGTAAAGTGGATTAAGTCAGCCCCCCCCCGCACCTCTCTGATTCAGAGGGGTTGGGTTAAATGCAGAAGACACATTTCAGTTGAAGGCATTCAGTTGTACAACTGACTAGGTATCCCCCTTTTGCAGCATACATAATAGTATACCCTGAAAAGTAAAAGCTTTCATTCCCGAAATAGGCTCGGCCGCCCTGTCCCACAACACACATTTTGGGACATCATATGAACGTTCATTCAGTTGTACTGACTAGGTATCCCCCCCTTTCATTCAGTTGTACTGACTAGGTATCCCCCTTTCATTCAGTTGTACTGACTAGGTATCCCCCTTTCATTCAGTTGTACTGACTAGGTACCCCCCTTTCATTCAGTTGTACTGACTAGGAGCCCCCTTTCATTCAGTTGTACTGACTAGGTATCCCCCTTTCATTTCAGTTGTACTGACTAGGTATCCCCCTTTCATTCAGTTGTACTGACTAGGTATCCCCCCTTTCATTCTGTTGTACTGACTAGGTATCCCCCCTTTCATTCAATTGTACTGACTAGGTATCCCCCCTGTCATTCAGTTGTACTGACTAGGTATCCCCCCTTTCATTTCACAACAGCTACACACAAGTGTAAAGGGATGAAGAATATGTACATAAGAATATATGAATGAGTGATGGTACAGAATGGCTAGTGATACATGTATTACATAAAGATGGCAAGATGCAGTAGATTGTATAGAGTACAGGATATACATATGAGATGAGTAATGTAGGGTATGTAAACATTATATTAAGTGGCATTGTTAAAAGTGGCTAGTGATACATTTTTTACATACATTTTCCATTATTAAAGTGTCTGGAGTTGAGTCAGTATGTTGGCAGCAACTCAATGTTACTGGTGGCTGTTTAACAGTCTGATGCCCTTGAGATAGAAGCTGTTTTTCAGTCTCTCGGTCCCTGCTTTGATGCACCTGTACTGACCTCGCCTTCTGGATGATAGCAGGGTGAACAGGCAGTGGCTCGGGTGGTTGTTGTCCTTGATGAGGCGCTGCTGCGCCTTCTTCACCACGGTGTCTGTGTGGGTGGACCAATTCAGTTTGTCCGTGATGTGTACGCCTAGGAACTTAAAACTTTCTACCCTCTCCACTACTGTCCTGTCGATGTGGATAGTGGGGTGCTCCCTCTGCTGTTTCATGAAGTCCACGATCATCTCCTTTGTTTTGTTTTGTTGATGTTGAGTGTGAGGTTATTTTCCTGACACCACACTCCGAGGGCCCTCACCTCCTCCCTGTAGACCGTCTCATCGTTGTTGGTAATCAAGCCTACCACTGTAGTGTCGTCCGCAAACTTGATGATTGAGTTGGAGGCGTGCATGGCCACGCAGTCGTGGGTGAACAGGGAGTACAGGAGAGGGCTCAGAATGCACCCTTGTGGGGCCCCAGTGTTGAGGATCAGCGGGGTGGAGGTATTGTTACCTATCCAGGACCAAATTGCACAGGGCGGGGTCGAGACCCAGGCTCTCGAGCTTGATGACGAGTTTGGAGGGTACTATGGTGTTAAATGCTGAGCTGTAGTCGATGAACAGCATTCTTACATAGGTATTCCTCTTGTCCAGATGGGATAGGGCAGTGTGCAGTGTGGTTGCGATTGCGTCGTCTGTGGACCTATTGGGGCGGTAAGCAAATTGGAGTGGGTCTAGGGTGTCAGTTAGGCTGGAGTTGATATGGTCCTTGACTAGTTTCTCAAAGCACTTGATGACAGAAGTGAGTGCTATGGGGCGGTAGTCATTTAGCTCAGTTACCTTAGCTTTGTTGGGAACAGGAACAATGGTGGCCCTCTTGAAGCATGTGGGGACAGCAGACTGGGATAAGGATTGATTGAATATGTCCGTAAACACACCAGCCAGCTGGTCTGTGCATGCTCTGAGGACGCGGCTGGGCCTGCAGCCTTGCGAGGGTTAACATGTTTAAATGTTTTACTCACGTCGGCTGCAGTGAAGGAGTGTTCGCAGGTTTTGGTAGCGGGCAGTGTCAGTGCCACTGTATTGTCCTCAAAGCGAGCAAAGAAGTTATTTAGTCTGTCTGGGAGCAAGACATCCTGGTCCGCGACGGGGCTAGTTTTCTTTTTGTAATCCGTGATTGACTGTAGACCCTGCCACATACCTCTTGTGTCTAAGGAATGTCTGAGGTAACAGTAAATTATAACAACAATTGTCTACCGACAATACATGACTTAGGTTGCACGTGTAACGGTCGTCGTATGAAGAAGGTGTGGACCAAGCTGCAGCGTGGTAAGTGTTCATATTATTTATTGAACTGAACACTAAATACAAAAATAACAAGAGAATAAATGAAACCGAAACAGTCCCGTAAGGTGCAAACACTGATACGGAAAACAACTACCCACAAAAACCCTGTGGGGAAAAGCTACCTAAGTATGGTTCTCAATCAGAGACAACGATAGACAGCTGTCCCTGATTGAGAACCACACCCAGCCAAAACAAAGAAATACAAACACATAGAAAAAGAACATAGACTGCCCAAATCACACCCTGACCAGCCCAAAAATAGAGACATAAAAAGCTCTCTACGGTCAGGGCACGAAGCTGTGAATGACTTGAGAAGATGAGAAGCCTACTCATTTGTTCTATTGCGTGATGCTGCAAAAACAAATTGGTGCGACCAAAATCATGGGCTGGTGCCACCAACTGAAAAACTTAGTGGCACCAGGGGAAAATGTTAGTCTGGAGCCCTGCTACATGGGGAATGTCCTCCATATGGAGGCGGCAGGGTAGCCTAGTGGTTAGAATGTTGGACTAGTAACTGGAAGGTTGTAAGTTCAAACCCCCAAGGTACAAATCTGTCCTTCTGCCCCTGAACAGGCAGTTTAACCCACTGTTCCTTGGCCATCATTGAAAATAAGAATTTGTTCTTAACTGACTTGCTTGGTTAAATAAAGGTACAATAAAATTGGAAAATGTTTAATATTGTACTGGACAAAGTTGAGAAGAATTTTGGTCAATTTTCTGATTCAGCTGGGAAACATGATGTAGGTCAGTGGTCAATTTTCTGATTCAGCTGGGAACATGATGTAGGTCAGTGGTCAATTTTCTGATTCAGCTGGGAACATGATGTAGGTCAGTGGTCAATTTTCTGATTCAGCTGGGAACATGATGTAGGTCAGTGGTCAATTTTCTGATTCAGCTGGGAACATGATGTAGGTCAGTGGTCAATTTTCTGATTCAGCTGGGAACATGATGTCAAAATGCAAAATGTCAAAATGCAAGCCGAGATCTACCCCTCAGATTTCTTTTAAACATGACTTAAAAAACACAAGCCTATGCAACATGAACCAATTAAAAACAGCTCTGTATCAATGAGGTTTGTGCAGTAGGCTATAGGTCCAATACATTATCACTGCATATTGGTTATACTTAAATTGCCCTGCCAATGTTGTTCTTCTGAGACCATTTTGAAATGATATATATATTTTGTTGTATTACTCGTTTTTTCTACTGGACTGACGGCCTGCATCTGATGGTCAGTCTGAGGGGAGGGAGGGAGCAGAGGCGAGGCTGCCTCTCCCCCGACTCACTGTCCCTCCGCTCTCCCTCCCTCCGTAAAGGGAAAAGGGGACACAGTCTTCCAGCTGATGGTGAAACTCAAGTCGCACTGCATTCTTTCTGCCTCATGCACCAATTCATTTTGTTACTGCTGTGACCAGAGAAAGTGAAACATTCCTCGATATTAAATAAGACACAAGCCACTAATAATAACAACACAAGTGTATCAGAACACTTTGCTTTACTCATTGTATGCAGCTGCAGTGCTGGTTGTAGCATGAGTGGAAGTAGGGAGATTTTGTATGTATTTTATGTCTCATAAAAGTGTTGAACAATGTATTGACAGTGCTGAATAACAACTTAAACATGAACTAACTCATAAAAACAGCAGCTCTTTGTTGTATTCGTTGAGTCTCTCTCTAGTCATGGTTTCAATAGTTTTTACATCTCAAAGCAGCAACTTCGCCGTGCGTCCGATTCTTCTTTGGCGTGAGGAAACTGTACGGATACAGTGATCTGAGCTATCTCATTGGCCAGCGGCCTGTAGGTGCACTTGATATGCTCTCTGGGCCAGCTGAGTTCTACCTTCATCACTAGGGCTGCTGAATCAAGTGCACCTACCGCCAACAGCGCAAAATAAGTCAAATGTTTGGCGATCGACTAGGAATGCCTTGGTGATCACTGACATACAGTAGATGAATGTGGATGGATCTTATTGGAGGCATAACTGCGTAACAATTGGTCTCAATGATACTATTATTCAGCATGCATTGGAGTCTACTGGCAGTGAGTAACGTTAGGAGTCGTAAAGTTAATTTGTCTTCAGAAACCAGTTTCTTTATTTGACTTTCATACAATTCTTTCATAAATGGTTTTATGGACTATATAACAACAGTACTTGGCTTTCTGCACTTGGATAGAGCCCTGGACTGTGTCAAGGGAAAATGCCACTTGTGTATGACTTTAAATGAGTTTTTTTCCCCTAAAAGAGGAATTGAGAAGAAAGTCTCCATAGAAGTGTGAAATAAGAAAATGATATGAGGGAGCATATTAAGTATAATTCATTTTTGCCATGGAGGTTGTTTGTGACATAGAAAGTGCTGAGAGTTTTCAGTCATGAATAATATTGTCACTGAGTAACTGTCAGTTTTACTACTACAAAATGTCTTTATTTTGAGTCACTAGAGGACAAGGGGACTCATGGGGTGCAAAACCTGAGAATGTCAAGAAATAGGAATTCTGAATTTAATTGGTAAAACGATGATTATGGCCTGAACGATATAACTCAGAAGCACCCAAGAAGTATTCCACGAGATCCAATCCTAACATACATCCAAGAAGTATTCCAATCCTAACATACATCCAAGAAGTATTCCACGAGATCCAATCCTAACATACATCCAAGAAGTATTCCAATCCTAACATACATCCAAGAAGTATTCCAATCCTAACATACATTTAAAGAGCAAATTGACCAGTATAGCTCTCATTACTCTTGACTTGATAATACTGAAGGTCTGACAATATACCTTAGCTGTGCACCCAGCTTGAAGAAAAGCCTTGATGTAGCTTGGATTATTTAATGATATTCGCAAATGGACCACCAGTATAGCACGAATTACTCCTAATAATAGACATCTGATCTTTCTCCTTTTCTCTTAACCCAGCTTTACCACAGACGGGTAGTTGAGAGGTCTAGGGAAACTATGAGCGACATGCTATATACCTACAGTATGATACACTAGCTGACAAGGCCCCCGTCTGTCAGACTGTCAAAGTACCTGTCTTGGTATTGAGAGTGAAACACTAAACTGAAAATATGTTGCCTACATGTATGGACAGCTAGCCAGCTATTTCTGCACTTAACCATACAGTAGAAATGAAGGGTTAGCATTTAGCTAATTAGCATTGGGACTCTCCCCACCACAGATATTTTTTATTTTAAACTGTCCCGAGGCCAGGTTCGGCGTGATGTGGGTGTTCTTTGTTTAAATGTAAATTATGTTAAACTGAGTGGAATTATAGAGCAATTTGGCCTCTTTTTCCTCTGTTTAGAAACAATGAGAAGAGAAAATGATTTTGTTTGTGCCAGGGGGAGACCCGGTTCGCACGTTGGAAGACGGTCCCAACTGGCACCCTATACCCTATATAGTACACTACTTTTAACCAGGGCCTGAAATGCACTATATAAAGAATGTGGTGCCATTTTGGACAGAGATGAGAGCTATTTCTTCATCTGTAATCATTTCCACTTCAACTTTAATAGGGTTTGTTGATTCATATCTTTGTTCCTCAGAGAGTATAATTCCCCTAAATACTGCCATCTTGTTTCTAAAAGAATATAGTTCCCCTAAATACTGCCATCTTGTTTCTAAAAGAATATAGTTCCCCTAAATACTGCCATCTTGTTTCTAAAAGAATATAGTTCCCCTAAATACTGCCATCTTGTTTCTAAGAGAATATAGTTCCCCTAAATACTGCCATCTTGTTTCTAAGAGAATATAGTTCCCCTAAATACTGCCATCTTGTTTCTAAGAGAATATAGTTCCCCTAAATACTGCCATCTTGTTTCTAAGAGAATATAGTTCCCCTAAATACTGCCATCTTGTTTCTATGAGAGTATGGTTCCCCTTAATACTTCCATATTTCTAAGAGAGTAGTAAATCTAAATACCGCCCAAGAGAGTATAGACTCGTTATTAACCTTCAGGTTCCTCCAGATATTGTTCTCTTCCTGTTTATAGGAGGATATAGAAGGTCATTGTTGAACACAGTGAAACGCTGCTTTTGTGTTTTGTTGCCAGATGATTGTGCTTAAAAGTAGACTCAGCAATATGACATCATTCTTTACCTCATTATGCACAGCAGGACAACTTCCTGCTTACAGGAACGCCTAAATGCAAATCTACTGAGGTGCCATTTTGGACGGAGATGAGAGCTATTTTTTCAACTCTAATCATTTCCCTCTTCAATTTGAATAGCCTTGGGTTTGTTGATTCATATATTTTTTTGTTGTTGTATGCAAGCTGCACGCTAATGACCAGCCAGAGAAAGTCAGAGTCCGAGTGAAATTCCCCTGTAATAGAACGGTGTTGGTTGTAGTGTGGTGACCGAAGATCGAGGCTCAGAGTTTTTTTTAGCCATTTAGCCAAAACCTCATGCAGCACAGTCCCTCCAAGGTGGACAAGTGTTCACAAATGCAGCTGTTGAAAACGAGGCCAGCAAACTTAATCCGTTAACCAATAACAAATCAAATCCATTTTTTATTTGTCACATGCACCAAATACAACAGGTGTAGTAGACCTTATGGTGAAATGCTGAATACAACAGGTGTAGGTAGACCTTACAGTGAAATGCTGAATACAACAGGTGTAGGTAGACCTTACAGTGAAATGCTGAATACAACAGGTGTAGGTAGACCTTACAGTGAAATGCTGAATACAACAGGTGTAGTAGACCTTACAGTGAAATGCTGAATCTATTAGAAACAAGATGTCAGTATTTAGGAGAACAATAATCTATTATAAACAAGATGTCAGTATTTAGGAGAACAATAATCTATTATAAACAAGATGTCAGTATTTAGGAGAACAATAATCTATTAGAAACATGATCGAAGTATTGAGGGGAACTATACTCTCTGAGGAACAAGATGGCAGTGTTTAGGGGAACTGTACTATCTGAGGAACAAGATGGCAGTATTGAGGGGAACTATACTATCTTAGGAACAAGATGGAAGTATTTGAGGCACTTGAACGTGTTATCGTGCAGGTATAAACTTGACTCCCATCCGTTCTGTTCCGCATATGGCTGCCTCACCGCTGCTGGGCTGATTTTATAAGCAGGTGTTAGATCTGTAATGGAGAGGAGAATAGAGGCAGGGCAGAGTGGAGGCGAAGAAAGGCTGAGGCTGGGGAAAAATGTGGTCAGTGTGTGCTTTGTGTTGGCCCGTTGCTCACAGCTGTTTTAGTGATATTGCCACTGACTGAACTAACCAGTCCAGACTGGACCTCCGAACCAACGGCTTGTTTGTTCTTCTTTCTCTTCTTCTCTCTCGTTCAAATGAAAACCACGAGATGTTCTGAAGCTGACGTCATCTGTTATGTAGCCTGTATGCTATAATTCATTAATGGATGGGTTGTCGGTTCTGTATCTGTTAGTAGTTGGTTGTCTGTATGTTAGGGTAGTGGGCAGGTCAGCAAATTCCCTGAAGCAGGAGAGTCCTGACTATGGAATCACTATGGAACTATCCACAGGACATTCCGTCTAAAATGGTATCTATAAACTGGGATGGATCTTTCACCACTCTACAAGCATTTCTCCTCTCCTCTCCTATGATGTAACAGACTAACAGACCCCAGTAGTACTGTGAGGTAACAGACTAACAGACCCCAGTAGTACTGTGAGGTAACAGACTAACAGACCCCAGTAGTACTGTGAGGTAACAGACTAACAGACCCCAGTAGTACTGTGAGGTAACAGACTAACAGACCCCAGTAGTATTGTGATGTAGCAGACTAACAGACCCCAGTAGTACTGTGAGGTAACAGACTAACAGACCCCAGTAGTACTGTGATGTAACAGACTAACAGACCCCAGTAGTACTGTGATGTAACAGACTAACAGACCCCAGTAGTACTGTGAGGTAACAGACTAACAGACCCCAGTAGTACTGTGATGTAACAGACTAACAGACCCCAGTAGTACTGTGAGGTAACAGACTAACAGACCCCAGTAGTACTGTGATGTAATGGACTAACAGACCCCAGTAGTACTGTGATGTAACAGACTAAAAGACCCCAGTAGTACTGTGAGGTAACAGACTAACAGACCCCAGTAGTACTGTGATGTAGCAGACTAACAGACCCCAGTAGTACTGTGAGTTAACAGACTAACAGACCCCAGTAGTACTGTGATGTAACAGACTAACAGACCCCAGTAGTACTGTGATGTAACAGACTAACAGACCCCAGTAGTACTGTGATGTAACAGACTAACAGACCCCAGTAGTACTGTGAGGTAACAGACTAACAGACCCCAGTTGTACTGTGATGTAATGGTCCAAGATGCCTTGAGCTGCTGATGGGAAGGACACACACACACACACACACACACACACACACACACACACACACACACACACACAGGATATGTGGAAGAGGGGTATCAGAGGAGAAAAGAAAGGAGAGAGTTTGTGGAAGAGGGGTATCAGAGGAGAAAAGAAAGGAGAGAGGGGGGCAGAAAGTCCTAAATATTATTTGGTTTTATTGAGTTACTGGGTGTGTGTGCTAAGGGGCACCTTATACCCCACACTACCAGATCATATAGGGAATAGGGCACCTTATACCCCACACTACCAGATCATATAGGGAATAGGGCACCTCATACCCCACACTACCAGATCATATAGGGAATAGGGCACCTTATACCCCACACTACCAGATCATATAGGGAATAGGGCACCTTATACCCCACACTACCAAATCATATAGGGAATAGGGCACCTTGTACCCCACACTACCAGATCATATAGGGAATAGGGCACCTTATACCCCACACTACCAGATCATATAGGGAATAGGGCACCTTATACCCCACACTACCAGATCATATAGGGCCCTAGTCAAAGTAGTGCACTATGTAGGGAATAGGGTGCCTTATACCCCACACTACCAGATCCCCATAGGGCCCTGGTCGAAGTAGTGCACTATGTAGGGAATAGGGCACCTTATACCCCACACTACCAGATCTCCATAGGGCCCTGGTCAAAAGTAGTGCACTATGTAGGGAATAAGGTGCCATAGGGCCCTGGTCTAAAGTAGTGCACTATGTAGGGAATAAGGTGCCATAGGGCCCTTTGTCTAAAGTAGTGCACTATGTAGGGAATAAGGTGCCATAGGGCCCTGGTCAAAAGTAGTGCACTATGTAGGGAATAAGGTGCCATAGGGCCCTGGTCTAAAGTAGTGCACTATACAGGGAATAGGGTGCATTTTTGGACTGAACCACTGACTGCTGGGAAGAAGTAGGTAGCATTAATATTCCATCTACACATGGCATCTGTCTGCTCACAATAATGGAAAATAAATGTTTTTCTCACTCCGCTCTGCTCCTTGCTCCCACAAAGACGGAGTTTGATGAAATCTGGGGAAAATCTGGAAGATATTAAAATCAAGATTATTAGATTTTTGTTCTTTCTATTCGTTGCACAGTTTTGACGAATCAGGAATCTGTCTATCTGGGCTTTTTTGTCTGTTTCTGAGCTTGTTGTCTGTTTCTGAGCTTGTTGTCTGTTTCTGAGCTTTGTTGTTTGTTTCTGAGCTTGTTGTCTGTTTCTGAACTTTTTGTCTCTTTCTGAGCTTTTTAGTGTTTTCGTGTTCCCAGTTTGGATCAAAAGCACTGTATTTGGATTTAAACAAAATTGTCGTCTGTTTAAGCTGGGCATTTGGATAATGGTTAGGGTAGAAACTCCTGATATGATGAAATCTAAAGTACATTATAATGATCAACTGAATTGATGAAGAGCGCCTCAAATGTTCCTTTTATTGGTTGCCTTGGCAACCAACCTGAGTCAGCAGAGGTTGGAGGTCTGGATACACTCCTCAAGTTTTATTTTAACTTTATTTATTTAACTGAGTAAGTCAGTTAAGAACAAATTCTTATTTTCAATGACAGCCTTGGAACAGAGGGTTTACTGCCTTGTTTCAGGGCCAGAACAACAGATTTTTTACCTTGTCAGCTCGGAGACTTGATCTTGCAAACTTTTCAGTTACTAGTCCAACACTCTAACCACTAGGCTACCTGCCACCCCAAGTAAGTATTTAAAAAAAGCTTAGTAGATTAAATAGGGTTTATTTGAAAATCTTACATAGATTTTGATAGTTCCTTACTCATGATGGTTCATTTGTGTGTACCCCTTTAAGAGCGTCCCACAACTCTGCGCCAGGAAAAAGTAAGTGTACCTAAACATTAAACCAGAAACAGATCTGGGACCAGTCTACAGGTGTGACATTACAATTTTGTTACAACAGTTGGCTGTGGCACCAACAGATCTGGGACCAGTCTACAGGTGTGACATTACAATTTTGTTACAACAGTTGGCTGTGGTACCAACAGATCTGGGACCAGTCTGCAGGTTTGGTCAAATTACAATTATTTTAAAAAACATTTTTTTACCCATTTTTCTCCCCAATTTCATGGAATCCAATTGGTAGTTACAGTCTTGTCTCATCACTGCAACTCCTGTACTGACTCGGGAGGGGCGAAGGTCGAGAGCCTTGCGTCCTCCGAAACACAACCCAACCGCACTGCTTCTTGACACAATCCTCGCTTAATCCGGAAGCCAGCCACACCAATGTGTCGGTGGAAACACCATACACTTGGCGACCGCGTCAGTGTGCACTGCACCCAGCCCGCCACAGGAGTCTCTAGTGTGCAATGGAACAAGGAATCCCTGCTGGCCAAACCTCCGCCAACCCAGACGACGCTTGGCCAATTGCGTGCCACCCCATTGGTCTCCCGGTCCCGGTAGGCTATCAGCAGAGCCTGAACTCAAACCCAGAATCTCTAGTGGCACAGCTAGCACTGCTATGCGGTGCCTCAGACCACTGCGCCACTCGGGAGGCCCGACATGACAATTCTGTTAGTCAGAACAGTTGGCTGTGACACCAACCGATCTGTGATCAGTCTACATGTGTGACATGACAATTCTGTTACAATTCTGTAAGTAAAAATGTGTTCTATAAATGACTTGCCAATACAGTGTGTTCACACTATACTGCTGTATCACACTTTCAATGGAAGGAAAGTGAGAGAAGCGGAGAGGGACCCGAGCACGGGCGAGGGAGATGAACAGGGCTGAACTAAAGTTGGGGAAAGGTGAACTTTATTTCAATCCTCTGCGATATCCTGATGTGTGACCAATGGGAAACTCTCTATAGCTTCCAGCCTCTACTGGATTGGCTGACTAATGGCTATTGATACCTAGCTTGCTTGTTAGCTTCCACATGGGGGACAGGGAAATGGGGGTACCTAGTCAGTTGTCCAACTGAATGCCTTCAACTGAATTTAACCCAACCCCTCTGAATCAGAGTGGTGCGGGGGCTGCCTTAATCACCATCCACGTCTTGGCGCCCAGGGAACAGTGGGTTAACTGCCTTGTTCAGGGGAACAGTGGGTTAACTGCCTTGTTCAGGGGAACAGTGGGTTAACTGCCTTGTTCAGGGGAACAGTGGGTTAACTGCCTTGTTCAGGGAACAGTGGGTTAACTGCCTTGTTCAGGGAACAGTGGGTTAACTGCCTTGTTCAGGGAACAGTGGGTTAGCTGCCTTGTTCAGGGGAACAGTGGGTTAACTGCCTTGTTCAGGGGAACAGTGGGTTAACTGCCTTGTTCAGGGAACAGTGGGTTAACTGCCTTGTTCAGGGGAACAGTGGGTTAACTGCCTTGTTCAGGGGAACAGTGGGTTAACTGCCTTGTTCAGGGGAACAGTGGGTTAACTGCCTTGTTCAGGGGAACAGTGGGTTAACTGCCTTGTTCAGGGGAACAGTGGGTTAACTGCCTTGTTCAGGGGAACAGTGGATTAGCTGCCTTGTTAAGGTGAACAGTGGGTTAACTGCCTTGTTCAGGGAACAGTGGGTTAACTGCCTTGTTCAGGGGAACAGTGGGTTAACTGCCTTGTTCAGGGGAACAGTGGGTTAACTGCCTTGTTCAGGGGAACAGTGGGTTAACTGCCTTGTTCAGGGGAACAGTGGGTTAACTGCCTTGTTCAGGGGAACAGTGGGTTAACTGCCTTGTTTGGGGAACAGTGGGTTAACTGCCTTGTTCAGGGGAACAGTGGGTTAACTGCCTTGTTCAGGGGAACAGTGGGTTAGCTGCCTTGTTCAGGGGAACAGTGGGTTAACTGCCTTGTTCAGGGGAACAGTGGGTTAACTGCCTTGTTCAGGGAACAGTGGGTTAACTGCCTTGTTCAGGGGAACAGTGGGTTAACTGCCTTGTTCAGGGGAACAGTGGGTTAACTGCCTTGTTCAGGGGAACAGTGGGTTAACTGCCTTGTTCAGGGGAACAGTGGGTTAACTGCCTTGTTCAGGGGAACAGTGGGTCAACTGCCTTGTTCAGGGGAACAGTGGGTCAACTGCCTTGTTCAGGGGTAGAATGACCGATTTTTACCTCGTCAGCTCATGTGTTCAATCCAGAAACCTTCTGCCCAACGCTCGAACCACAAGGCTACCTGCCTCCCCAGGGCAAAGCTAGTGTGGCTAGGCCAGTGCTGCTTGTATGGTGTGAACTCTCCGTTAGTCACAAGGGTTGACTGTGACACCAATAGATCTGGGATCAGGTGAGCATCAGTCAGACTCCCCGCTTCTCCCTCCTTTACTGTTGATTGGACAGAATTATGGGGTCATCAAATCAAATGTTATTAGTCACGTGTCATCAACATGCGCCAAATACAGCAGTGGTAGACGATGAGATGCTTACGAGCCCTTACAATGCAGAGTTGAAAAGTACAAAAATATATAGATGTAGAATATAGTATATAGTATAGTATATATAATAATACAAATATATAGATGTAGAATATAGTATATAGTATAGTATATATAATAATACAAATATATAGATGTAGAATATAGTATATAGTATAGTATATATAATAATACAGAAAAAACATTGTAACGCAGTAAAGAAAATGATATGAGACCGGGAATGTTGATCGGGCAGAAGGATGGGGTCGTGACAGTTGATTGGACAGAATGATTGGGTCGTGACAGTTGTTTGGACAGAATAAGGGGGTCTTTACAGTTGATTGGACAGAATGATTGGGTCGTGACAGTTGATTGGACAGAATGATGGGGTCGTGACAGTTGATTGGACAGAATAAGGGGGTCGTGACAGTTGATTGGACAGAATGAGGGGGTCGTGACAGTTGATTGGACAGAATGATGGGGTCGTGACAGTTGATTGGACAGAATAAGGGGGTCGTGACAGTTGATTGGACAGAATAAGGGGGTCGTGACAGTTGATTGGACAGAATAAGGCAGTCGGGACTTCTGGGGTAGTCTTACATCCTGTAAGAGCTCAGCTCAGTGTGATGTCCTGAATGACTAGTACTCTAGAGACATTAGACTGAAGATGCCACATATTGAGCTGTTGAGGCACTTTTTGCAGACAGAAAATGTCACCCAAGTTCAACCCTTGCTACTATACTCATTTTGTGTGTGGCTCTATTTGGTTTCCAGTGAGTGTAATAGAGGTGGTTTGGTTCAATTGAGGTGGTTTGTTTAATTGAGGTGGTTTGGTTAAATAGAGGTGGTTTGGTTAAGTAGAGGTGGTTTGGTTCAATAGAGGCGTTTTGGTTCAATAGAGGTGGTTTGGTTCAATAGAGGCGTTTTGGTTCAATAGAGGTGTTTTGGTTCAAAAGAGGTGGTTTGGTTAAATAGAGGTGGTTTGGTTAAATGGAGGTGGTTTGGTTAAATAGAGGTGGTTTGGTTAAATAGAGGCATTTTGGTTCAATAGAGGTGGTTTGGTTAAAAAGAGGCGTTTTGGTTCATTACAGGCGTTTTGGTTCAATAGAGGTGGTTTGGTTAAATAGAGGCGTTTTGGTTCAATAGAGGTGGTTTGGTTAAAAAGAGGCGTTTTGGTTCATTACAGGCGTTTTGGTTCAATAGAGGTGGTTTGGTTAAATAGAGGCGTTTTGGTTCATTACAGGCATTTTGGTTCAATAGAGGTGGTTTGGTTAAATAGAGGCGTTTTGGTTCAATAGAGGTGGTTTGGTTCATTACAGGCGTTTTGGTTCAATAGAGGTGGTTTGGTTAAATAGAGGCGGTACGTGCACTTGAGCGTGTGTATTTTCCTGTGACCCAGGTTTCAGTCAGTCGCCTGCCTGGGTCCTATTTCCCATCATGGTTCTGGCTATATTTTATTCTCATCCACGTGTATTTAGCTTGGCACCCCACCTGGACCCACAGTCAGCCAAGCTAGCAGCTGGCTGTGAGGAATGGAAACACTCAGAGGTCCCTGATGACAACCATAATGTCTGACCGTTTCACGCTTTACTCATTTAGCAGACTCTCTTATCCAGAGCGACTTACAGTAGTGAGAGTTTACATTGTCGTTCTCCGTTGTAGGGATACGAACCCACAATCTTGACATTGCAAACGTCATGCTCTACCAACCAAGCCACACGAGAACACACTGTACTGTACCATGAAGGAAAAATTGTATTTTCAAAATACTAACCAGTAGTTTTGTTATTATTCTTCATGTATTTGAATGGTGATGAAATGCCAAAAGGAATCTGGGGATAAAAGCTGTCATAATAAAAAAAAAATATATATATATATATGTTTTAACGGTATGTATCTCTAACTCCCATACACACTGATTTATACCTCTATGACTCCGGATTTGGATTTGGTCTCAAGGTCACACACACACACACACACACACACACACACACACACACACACACACACACACACACACACACACACACACACACACACACACACACACACACACCTAATCCCCCATGGCCTTCCTATCAGCATTACATCATGATGACTAAGTGTTCTAAAAACAGAGTTTTTCACCAGATAGCAGACTAGAGGGGGAGGAGAAGAGAAGAGGAAGTCCTGACTCCTGGCCGTAACTTCATTCCCCTGTTGACTCACTGGTCCAGCAGCAGTAGTAGTAGTGGTAGTAGTAGTAGCATCTGTAGTAGTAGTAGTAGTAGTAGTAGTAGTGGTAGTAGTAGTAGTGGTAGTAGTAGCATCTGTAGTAGTAGTAGTAGTAGTAGTAGTAGTAGTAGTAGTAGTGGTAGTAGTAGTAGTGGTAGTAGTAGTAGCATCTGTAGTAGTAGTAGTGGTAGTAGTAGCATCTGTAGTAGTAGTAGTAGCATCTGTAGTAGTAGTAGTAGTAGCATCTAGTAGTAGTAGTAGTAGCATCTGTAGTAGTAGTAGTAGTAGTAGTAGTAGTAGCATCTGTAGTAGTAGTAGTGGTAGTAGTAGCATCTGTAGTAGTAGTAGTAGTAGTAGTAGTAGTAGTAGCATCTGTAGTAGTAGTAGTGGTAGTAGTAGTGGTAGTAGTAGTAGCATCTGTAGTTGTAGTAGTAGTAGTAGTAGCATCTGTAGTAGTAGTAGTGGTAGTAGTAGTAGCATCTGTAGTAGTAGTAGTGGTAGTAGTAGCATCTGTTGTATAGTAGTAGTAGTAGTAGTAGTAGCATCTGTAGTAGTAGTAGTGGTAGTAGTAGTAGTAGTAGTAGTAGCATCTGTAGTAGTAGTAGTGGTAGTAGTAGTGGTAGTAGTAGGCATCTGTAGTTGTAGTAGTAGTAGTAGTAGTAGCATCTGTAGTAGTAGTAGTGGTAGTAGTAGTAGTAGTAGTAGTAGTAGTAGTAGTAGCATCTGTAGTAGTAGTAGTAGTAGTAGCATCTGTAGTAGTAGTAGTAGTAGTAGTAGTAGTAGTAGTAGTAGTAGTAGTAGTAGTAGCAGCAGTAGTAGTATTAGTAGTGGTAGTAGTAGTAGCATCTGTAGTAGTAGTAGTAGCATCTGTAGTAGTAGTAGTGGTAGTAGTAGTAGCATCTGTAGTAGTAGTAGTGGTAGTAGCAGTACAACTGAATGAAAGGAGGATACCTAGCCAGAACAACTGAATGAAAGGGGGGATACCTAGTCAGTACAACTGAATGAAAGTGGGGATACCTAGTCAGTTGTCCAACTGAATGAAAGGGGGGATACCTAGTCAGTTGTCCAACTGAATGAAAGGGGGGATACCTAGTCAGAACAACTGAATGAAAGTGGGGATACCTAGTCAGTTGTCCAACTGAATGAAAGGGGGGATACCTAGTCAGTTGTCCAACTGAATGAAATGGGGATACCTAGTCAGTACAACTGAATGCCTTAAACTGAAATGTGTCTTCCACATTTAACCCAACCCCTCTGAATCAGAGAGGTAGAGGGGGTTGGCTCCTTTAATCAACATCCATGTCTTAGATGCCCAGGGGACAGTGGGTTCACTGCCTTGGGTAGAACAACAGCTTTTCACCTTCTCAGCTTGGGAATTCGATCCAGCAGCCTTTCGGTTACTGGCCCGACACTATTAACGGCTACAAGTCGCCCTACAGGGTAGAGTTGGGTAGAGTTGGTCAGCAGGTCAGCATGGGTAAATCTCTACAGCTCGTCCACTGACAACTTAAGTTGTTATGGTCGTCGTTTTCCCAGGACTTCACTTGAGAAAGCATTGTGTTTACACACTGTACAGAACACAATGCCTCTAAACACACTACGACAGTAGATATTAAAGCTGATTTTTATCACTATCAATTCATCATTGTTAAGCTACCTTGGCAAAACTCCCTCTTCCTTACCAGAACCAGACAATACTGTAAATCATTCACTGTAATCCCTATCACAGAGATGTATGAGAGAGAGAGAGAGAGAGAGAGAGAGAGAGAGAGAGAGAGAGAGACTTCTGTGAGTGTTATTTTCACAGTAAGAGTATTATTACAGTAAGAGTCTTTTTACAGTAAGAGTATTTTTACAGTAAGAGTCTATTTACAGTGTGAGTATTTTTACAGTACGAGTATTGGCTGTCATTCATTAAGACATTAATAAGGGTGACTTTAGGTAGACGTGTGCCTGATGATGATGATTAGGTACAAACATCTATGTATCTACAGTATAAACGTTGTCTGTGTATGTACCATGGCTGTCTGTCATTCAGTGGGTTTGTTAAAGAGATTGGTATTAAGAAGTTCGGCAACTTTGGCAAGGCAGAAGCATAATATAATGTTTTTTTTAAATTATGCTAGTCAGTTAAGAACAAATTCTTATTTACAATGTCGGCCTAGGAACAGTGGGTTAACTGCCTTGTTCAAGGGGCAGAACTATAGCTTTTTACCTTGTCAGCTCAGGGGATTCGATCTAGCAACCTTTCGGTTACTGGCCCAATGCCCTAACCACTGGCTACCTGCCACTCTGATTATTATTATGATAACATGCATATCTGTATAGAGTACCAAGTGTATTTCTGTGCCTGCCTGTCATTCAGTGGGTTGTCAACTAACACCAAGCTGGATAGTGCTGTTAGGAGCCAGCGCGACACACACACACACACACACACACACACACACACACTGCAATTAAGGTTTACTGGTCAGGCCTGACGGAGAACAGCTAATGAGATCCAGACAGTTTAACTAAGTTCTGACAGATGTTAGCTGTAGTTCTGCTAGGCTCTTTAATTGAATGTCATCTCGACGTGTATCCTCTCTGGTGGTGGGCCACCCTGATAGTGCTGGAGTTGCCTGTCTTGATCCAGTCTGCTAATGTTAGTACCCTTGTCTGTGTCCCACATGGCACCCTATGACCCCTGGTCTAAAGTAGTGCACCATGTAGGGAATAGGGTGCCATAGGGCTCTGGTCTAAAGTAGTGCACTATGTAGGGAATAAGGTGCCATAGGGCTCTGGTCTAAAGTAGTGCACTATGTAGGGAATAAGGTGCCATAGGGCCCTGGTCTAAAGTAGTGCACTATGTAGGGAATAGGGTGCCATAGGGCTCTGGTCTATAGTAGTGCACTATACAGGGAATAGGGTGCTATTTGGAACACACTTTCGGCCTGGGTTTGTCCTGGGTCTGCCCTGGGTCTGGTCTGGGTCTGGCCTGGGTCTGTCCTGGGACTCCCCTGGGTCTGTCCTGGGTCTCCCCTGTGTCTGTCCTGGGTCTGGGTCTGGTATGGGTCTTTCCAGGGTCTGGTCTGGGTCTGTCCAAATCAAATGTAATTTTATTTGTCACATACACATGGTTAGCAGATGTTAATGCGAGAGTAGCGAAATGCTTGTGCTTCTAGTTCCGACAATCCAGTAACAACCAACGAGTAATCTAACCTAGCAATTCCAAAACTACTACCTTATACACACAGGTGTAAAGGGATAAAGAATATGTACATAAAGAAATATGAATGAGTGATGGTACAGAGCGGCATAGGCAAGATACAGTAGATGGTATCGAGTGCAGTATATACATATGAGATGAGTATGTAAACAAAGTGGCATAGTTTAAAGTGGCGGCTCTGTTCTGGGTCTGTCCTGGGACTCCTCTGGGTCTGTCCTGGGTCTGTCCTGGGTCTGGTCTGGGTCCGTCCTGGGTCTGTTCTGAGTCTGTCCTGGGTTTGGCCTGGGTTTCTCTTTATAATGTCATCTTAAAGTGCCTTGCAAAAGTATTCATCCCCCTTGGCGCTTTTCCTATTTTGTTGCATTAACAACCTGTCATTTAAATAGATTTTTATTTGGATTTCATGTAATGGACACACACAAAATTGTCCAAATTGGTGAAATGTAATGAAAAAAATAACTTGTTTCTAAAAGATAAAATATAAAATAAATGATAAAGTGGTGAGTGTATATGTATTCACCTTCTTTGCTATGAAGCCCCTAAATAAGATCTGGTGCAACCAATTACCTTCAGAAGTTACATAATTAGTTAAATAAAGTCCTCCTGTGTGCAATCTAAGTGTCACATGATATCAGTATAAATACACCTGTTCTGAAAGGCCCCAGAGTCTGCAACACCACTAAGCAAGGCACACCACCAAGCAAGCAGCACCATGAAGACCAAGGAGCTCTCCAAACAGGTCGGGGACAAATTTGTGGAGAAGTATAGTTCAGGGTTGGACTATAAAAAAATATCCAGAACTTTGAACATGCCACGGAGCACCATTAAACCCATTATTAAAAAATGGAAAGAATATGGCACCACAACAAACCTGCCAAGAGAGGGCCGCCCACCAAAACTCACAGACCGGACAAGGAGGGCATTAATCAGAGAGGCAACAAAGAGACCAAAGATAACCCTGAAGGAGCTGCAAAGCTCCACAGCGGAAATTGGAGTGTCTGTCCATAGGACCATTTTAAGTCGTGCACTCCAGACCTGGGCTTTACGGAAGAGTGGCCAGAAAAAAAGCCATTGCCTTAAGAATAAAATAAGCAAACACATTTGGTGTTGCCGAAAGGCATTTGGTAGACTCCCCAAACATATGGAAAAAGGTACTCTGGTCAGATGAGACTAAAATTGAGCTATTTTGGCCATGGGACTGAGACGGAGACTGGGACGGAGGTTCACCATCCAGCAGGACAATGACCCTAAGCATACTGCTAAACCAACACTCAAGTGGTTTGAGTAGTTTAAGGGGAAACATTTAAATGTCTTGGAATGGCCTAGTCAAAGCCCAGACCTCAATCCAATTGAGAATATGTGGTATGACTTAAAGATTCCTGCACACCAGCGGAACCCAACCCACTTGAAGGAGCTGGAGCAGTTTTGCCTTGAAGAATGGGCAGAAATCCCAGCAAAAGGTGTCTCTAACAAAGTATTGACTTTGGGGGGGGTGAATAGTTATGCACACTCAAGTTTTCCGTTTTTTTGTCTTATTTCTTGTTTGTTTCACAATAAAACATATTCTGCATCTTCAAGGTGGTCGGCATGTTGTGTAAATCAAATGATACAAACCTCCAAAATATACATTTTAATTCTAGGTTATAAGGCAACAAAATAGGAAAAATGCCAAGGGGGTGAATACTTTCGCAAGCCACTGTATATTGAGAGCCCACTTAATGGTACCTATTTAATGGTCTATTTGTTTATGCTCAGGTTTACCACTTATTGTTACCTACAGTGGGAAGAAAAAGTATGTGACCAATTTTCTGCAGAAGTTGGTCATCAAATTTGATCTGATCTTCATCTAAGTTACAACAATAGTCAAACACAGTCTGCTTAAACTAATAACTCAAACAATTATCAGTTTTCTTTACTGAACACACCGTGTAAACATTCACAGTGCAGGGTGGGAAAAGTATGTGAACCCCTGGATTTAATAACTGGTTGATCCTCCTTTGGCACCAATAACCTCAACCAAACGTGTTCTGTAGTTGTGGATCAGACCTGCACAACCGTCAGGAGGAATTTTGGACCATTCCTCTTTACAAAACTGTTTCAGTTCAGCAATATTCTTGGGATGTCTGGTGTGAACCGCTCTCTTTGGGCCACAGCATCTCAATCGGGTTGAGGTCAGGACTCTGACTGCCAGAAGGGGTATTTTCTTCTGTTCTTCTGTTGAAGCCATTTTGTTGTTGATTTACTTCTGTGTTTTGTTGTCCTGTTGCATCACCAAACTTCTGTTGAGCTTCAATTGGCAGACAGGTAGCCTAACATTCTCCTGCAAAATGTCTTGATAAACTTAGGAATTCCTTTTTCTGTCGATGATAGCAAGCTGTCCCTGAGACAGCAAAGCAGCACCCAACCATGATGCTCCCTTCATCATACTTTACAGTTGGGAGGAGGTTTTGATGTTGGTGTGCTGTGCCTTTTTTTCTCCACACATAGTGTTGTGTGTTGCTTTCAAAAAACTCTACGTTAGTTTCATCTGTCCTCAGAATATTTTGCCAGTAGCGCTGTGGAACATCCAGGTGCTCTTTTGTAAACTTCAGACGTGCAGCAATGTTTTTTTTGAACAGCAGTGGCTTCTTCTGTGGCATCGTCCCATGAACACCATTCTTGTTTAGTGTTTTACGTATCGGAGACTCGTCAACAGAGATGTTAGCATGTTCCAGAGATTTCTGTAAGTCTTTAGCTGACACTCTAGGATTCTTCTTAACCTCATTGAACATTCTGTGCTGTGCTCTTGCAGTCATCTTTGCAGGACAGCCACTCCTAGGGAGAGTAACAACAGTGCTGAACTTTCTCCATTTATAGACAATTTGTCTTACCGTGCACTGATGAACATCAAGGCTTTTAGAGATACTTTTGCAACCCTTTCCAGCTTTATGCAAGTCAACAATTCTTAATCTTGGGTCTTCTGAGATCTCTTTTGTTCGAGGCATGGTTCACATCAGGCAATGCCTCTTGTGAATAGCAAAGTCAAATTTTGTGAGTGTTTTTTTATCGGGCTCTAACCAACATCTCCAATCTCGTCTCATTGATTGGTTAGCTGACTCCTGACTCCAATTATCTCTTGGAATGTTTAAATGATGTATTCAATATAGACAAGTACAATACAATAATTTGTGTGTTATTAGTTTAAGCACACTGTGTTTGTCTGTTGTTGTGACTTAGATGAAGATCAGATCACATTTTATGAAATCCAGGTAATTCCAAAGTGTTCACATACTTAATGGTACTTATTTAATGATCTATTTATTTATTCTGATGTTTACCACTTAATGGTACCTATTTAATTATCTAATTTAATTATATATTTATTGCTATTTATTGCTCTGCCTGCCAGTGATCTGGTCTTCGTAATGTCTCTTTATAAAGGCCAACTTAGTGTGAGAGCCACTTAACTCTATTTCATTGATCATATATTTAACCACCAACTTAGTTGATATAGTCATGTATGCTGAGGAAAGCAGAAGATGAGAAACTCATCCAATATATACACATGAGTGGATCAACACAGAGGAGGTCAGCTGAAGTATTTGTGGGGTGGGGTGCTGCTAGTTAACATTCTCCACAGCAGAGAGAGAGAGAGAGAGAGAGAGAGAGAGAGAGAGAGAGAGAGAGAGAGAGAGAGAGATTTTCTAAGTACAGACTCTGGTTATGTATCTGTCCCATTCCTCTAGCACCAGGCAGGCTGGGGGTGCCATTTGGGACACAGGGTGAGGTTTGGCAAGGCAGGGTAATATGACTCGATTTCCCTAATGGTTGTGTCGGGGGAGGACTGTACAATAGTCTTTTTGAAAGGGGGGACTTACAGACACCCTCCCTGCCATTTCAGAGTGAGCAAACAAAGTCTTGATGCAATCTCCCCTCACCCCTTTTTATTTTCTGTGCCCAGTCTGGCTTCTTTTTATTTTCTGTGTGTGTGTCTGTGTGTGTGTTTCTGTGTGTGTGTGTGTGTGTGTGTGTGTGTGTGTGTGTGTGTGTGTGTGTGTGTGTGTGTGTGTGTGTGTGACTGCCCGTGTATTCACAAATGTGTGTCTGTCTTTGGAGAGAGTAGAGAAACAAACCCGGTGCTGGATCGTCTGATTGGTCTGACTGAGGGAGATGCTGGTTGTCTATTGGTCAGGACATTGTTGTTTCTTCCTCTGTCTGTCTGTCCGTCCGTCCGTCCGTCTGTGGATAGATGTTTCTTGATATTCAGAAGCTGCTGTCTCTATTATCATGTATCTACATTGGTCTTCTGTCACACTTTTGTTTGATTTCTATCATGTATGGAAACAACATTAGAACTCACTGTATTCTGTTCTCAAATTTTACTTTTGTAATGTGAGTGATATGAATGTGAGAGGTGAAGTGAGGGTTGGGGAGAGGGGAGGGATGAGGGGTGGGGTGAGGGGTGAGGGAGGGTGAGGGTGAAGGGTGAGGGGAGGGGAGGGGAGGTGAGGGGGTGAGGGGAGGGGAGGGGGTGGGGGTTAGGGGTGAGGGGAGGTGAGGGGTGAGGGGAGGGGAGGAGGGGTGAAGGGGTGAGGGGGAGGTGGAGGGTGAGGTGAGAGGGTTGAGGGAGGGGGAGGGGTGAGGGGAGGTGAGGGGTGAGGTGAGGGGAGGGGAGGTGAGGGTGAGGGGAGGTGAGGGGTGAGGGGAGGGGAGTTGAGGGGAGAGGTTGAGGGGTGAGGGGAGGGGATGTGAGGGGTGAGGGGAGGGGTGAGGGGGGTTAGGGGTGATTTATCTGTTTTGAGGTGGCAGGGTGATTTGGTGAAGGGGAGGGGAGGCATCCCTGGGTGAGGGGAGGTGAGGGGTGATGAGGGGAGGGGTGATTTATCTGTTTTGGGGAGCAGAGGTGATTTAGAATGATGAACCCTCTTGTGAAGAGGCATCCCTGGGTGAGGGGAGGTGAGGGGTGATGAGGGGAGGGTGATTTATCTGTTTTGATGTAGCAGAGGTGATTTGAATCATGAACCACCTCTTGTGAGGGGGAGGCATCCCTGGGTGAGGGGGGGAGTTGAGGGGTGAAGGGTGAGGGGGGGGTTATCTGGGGAGGTGAGGGTGATTTAGGGTGACCTCTTGGGTGAGGCATGAAGGGTGAGGGGAGGTGAGGGGTGATGTGAGGGGAGGGGTGATTTATCTGTTTTGATGTAGCAGAGGTGATTTAGAATCATGAACCACCTCTTGTGAAGAGGCATCCCTGCCTAAGACTTGTGGTCCTAAATGTCTCCTTCAGATAATGCACATTTTCATCTAATGGTTTAGATATTGGGTTGGTGAGCAGGAGACCCAGGTTCATTCCTGAAAGTTAAACTAACATGCTCTCTCCTCCTCGTCTCAAGGAGATGTTTGAAGAACATCAATTATCTGTCACTTCTCTTCTCTTTTTGAGCTGTGACTTGAGAATACTCTGTTCTGATGTCTTCTCTCTCTTCTTTACAGGGTGACATCCAGCAGCTGCTGATTGTGGCCGACCCGCGGGCAGCGTACGACTACTGTGAACACTACAGCCCCGACTGTGAAACGCCTCACCAGGAGCAGCCACAGGCACAGGAACCAGAGGATGAGGTATGGAGGGAGGGACGGAGGGGAGAGAGAGAGGGGGAGAGGGGGGGAGAGAGAGGGGAGAGAGAGAGAGAGAGAGAGGGAGAGAGAGAGAGAGAGAGAGAGAGAGAGAGAGAGAGAGAGAGAGAGAGAGAGGAGAGAGAGAGGAGAGGAGAGGGAGAGAGAGAGGGAGAGAGGGAGAGAGAGGGAGAGAGAGGGAGAGAGAGAGAGAGAGAGAGGGAGAGAGAGAGGGAGGGAGGGAGGGAGGGAGGGAGGGAGGGAGGGAGGGAGGGAGGGAGGGAGGGAGGGAGGGAGGGAGGGAGGGAGGGAGGGAGGGGAGAGGGAGAGGGAGACAGAGAGGGAGAGGGAGAGAGATGGATGATAGTGTGTTCTTGTAACATAAGGTGTATCGTTGGAGCTGATACCTTTATAAAATGTATGTCGTCCCTCAAAGACTATCTTTAAATCCTTTGAAGACACATTACACAATCATTTATAGACACAAACAGTGTGAATGAAGTATTCACCTTGCAATTTCTGACGAAGACCAGCAGCTCAAAGCCTTTTTGGCTTAGGAATGTCTGTGTATTTCAGAGCCTCTCAGTCTAGTAAGGGTTAAAACATTGAACATCTGATGCAACATTTAACAAGGTTCTCATGTGAAACATATATATATATATATATATTTTATTTTTCTCTCATCTATTTGTACCTATTTATTAATCCATTTGATGTTCCATTGATGGAGATACGATCATACAGCATTTCAATACCGACTCGGATGTTTTCACTGATCTCTGCCTGATTTGAGTTTCATTGTCGACGTTCTCCAACTCCACGTAAATCCCTCAAACACACAATCGTCCTCTCTCCCTCTCTCCCTGTCTCTCCCCTCTCTCTCTCCCTCTCTCCCTGTCTCTCCCTGTCTCTCTCCCTCTCTCCCTCTCTCCCTGTCTCTCTCCCTCTCCCTCTCTCCCTGTCTCTCCCTCTCCCTCTCCCTCTCCCTGTCGCTCCCTGTCTCTCTCCCTCTCTCCCTCTCTCCCTGTCTCTCTCTCCCTCTCTCCCTGTCTCTCTCTCCCTCTCTCCCCAAAGCCACATTCTTCAGCCAAATCCACCTAATTGAAATACAATGCTTTGTGTCTGGGTTTATTTCTCTCCAAATCGCACCCTATTCCCTGCATAGTGCACTACGTTAGACCAGAGCCCTATGTGTGCCATGTGGGATGTAGAGTCCGTATTGTGATAGTCTGTCCTGAAGGGAACGGTGATGTTCACTATGAGCTCACACTACAAACTTTCCGTATCCTTCTGCCACAAAGTCTGAGCCCGCGCTGGGCTGTGTGTGTGTGTGTGTATGTGTGTGTGTGTGTGTACGAGTGGACTCAGTGATTTATACCTATAATGAGTCCACCAGGCTCAGGAGCTCAGTTCTCCCTCTCTGGGGTCACACACACACACACACACACACACACACACACACACACACACACACACACACACACACACACACACACACACACACACACACACACACACACACACACACACACACACACACTCTCTCTCTCTCTCTCTCTCTCTCTCTCTCTCTCTCTCTCTCTCTCTCTGCCTGTGAAATATATACCTACCATCCCTAGATTGATGCCCAGCCCACTACCTGGAAAACCAACCACTGCTGCTAGGGGTTATAGTGCCTCTCTAAATAATCTCTAGCCTGATCCCAGGTCTGTTAGTGCTGTGTAGCCAACTGGCTAGCCTATCTTAACCTGGTCCCAGGTCTGTTAGTGCTGTAGGTCTGTTAGGCTAGCCTGTTGGCTATACAGCACTATCTTAACCTGGTCCAAGGTCTGTTAGGCTAGCCAGTTAGCTATACAGCACTAACAGACCTTGGACCAGGTTAAGATAGGTTAGCCTGTTGGCTATACAGCACTATCTTAACCTGGTCCAAGGTCTGTTAGTGCTGTATAGCTAACTGGCTAGCCTATCTTAACCTGGTCCCAGGTCTGTTAGTGCTGTATAGCTAACTGGCTAGCCTAACTCTGGTCTGACAAAAGGAATTTGTGTATTTCAACAAACAACAGGATAGAAATAGTAGTGCTGTGTTTTGATAATTAAATGGAAATATAGCCAAGGTACAGAAGGAGTAGAACATCTTGGTCCTGGAAAACATTGTTTTGACGTTGCCAAGACTAGTCTGAGAATAGGGAGCATTAAGAAAAGGTTGAGACACTTATCTTCCAACTTCTGTTAATAAGGAGATGATTTAAGAGGGCCACATTTAGATGGTTAGAGTCTTTGACTGAAGATGACCTCGTTGAGATGGATAGAGTCTTTGACTGAAGATGACCTCGTTGAGATGGATAGAGTCTTTGACTGAAGATGACCTCGTTGAGATGGATAGAGTCTGACTGAAGATGACCACATTGAGATGGATAGAGTCTGACTGAAGATGACCACATTGAGATGGATAGAGTCTTTGACTGAAGATGACCTCGTTGAGATGGATAGAGTCTGACTGAAGATGACCACATTGAGATGGATAGAGTCTGACTGAAGATGACCACATTGAGATGGATAGAGTCTTTGACTGAAGAGGACCTCATTGAGATGGATAGAGTCTTTAACTGAAGAGTACCTCGTTGAGATGGATAGAGTCTTTGGCTGAAGAGAACCTCGTTGAGACTCGTTGAGAGTCTTTAGCCGTGTCTAGACTTGGCAGCTTTTAGTGTTCTGATCCTGAAATTCCGAACGCATCACCCGTCTCAACCTAGATTTTAAATGTGTCCACAGCATGTCTAGATTCCCTTTTTCTATATTCAAATGCCAGTATGCATTCTACAAACGGTGGAATATGCTAACAACACAACAACTACTGATGGAAATAGCTAACTACTGTAGCTAACTAGCCCCCCACCTTCCCTAACTCGGACGACACAGGGTCAATTGTGTGCCGCCATATGGGGCTCCCAGTCACGGCGGGCTGTGACACAGCCTGGGATCGAACCCCGATTCTGTAGTGGCGCCTCAGCACTTCGACGCGGTGCATTAGATCGTTGCGCCACCCGGGAGTCTTTGACGGAATCCCGGGAGTCTTTGACGGAATCCCGGTGAGTCTTTGACGGAATCCCGGCGAGTCTTTGACGGAATCCCGGTGAGTCTTTGACGGAATCCTTGTTGTTTTCAACGAGTCAATGGAACAACTTTATAGGAAGGACTATTCTAGGTTATAACAAAAATAAAATCAGTCAATCGAGTCAATAGTTATTATATGATCAACCAATCAGGTGTTCCAGGTCTGTTTATCAGATGATGGAGGGATGAAGGGTCAAGGGGTTCAATGTTCATCACATGTCTTTGACCCTGACATCTACCAGATATACCCTGACCCCTACCTAGCCTATAATACTTTGCAACACACAGACACATGCAAGAGGAGAGAGGCAGGGATGAGAAGAGGGATGTAAGCAAGAGGGGGAGTCTTTTATGAGCACGCTTAAATATTTATCTCTTTAAACTTTTTAAACTTTCTCGCCTGTGGTGGGGAATTCTTCAGGCTTGGCCAGGCTCTCAAACCTCATAAATATACTGTCTCTGTGCTCTATCTCATTCCGTTTTCCCCTCTCTCTCTCTCTCGCTCCCCCCTCTCTCTCTCTCTCTCTCTCTCGCTCCCCTTCTCTCTCTCTCTCTCTCTCTCCCCCCTCTCTCTCTCTCTCTCTCTCGCTCCCCCTCTCTCTCTCTCTCTCTCTCTCTCTCGCTCCCCCTCTCTCTCTCCCTCCCCTCTCTCTCTCTCTCTTTTCCCACCTCTCTCTCTCTCTCTCGCTCCCCCCTCCTCTCTCTCTCTCTCTCTCTCTCTCGCTCCCCCCCTCTCTCTCTCTCTCTCTCTCTCTCCCTCTCTCTTTTCCCACCCTCTCTCTCTTTCTCTGTCAGTCTCCTTCAATTTATGTCTCTCTCTCTCTATCTCTCTATTATTTTGATGAGTTCAGCAGTTGAACTTGAACTAATATTTATCTGTCCCCTCGGTATCAGTGCTAGAACCCTGTCAGTAGCCTGTTAACAGAGATACAGTATCTGGGACCAGAACCCTGTCAGTAGCCTGTTAACAGAGATACAGTATCTGGGACCAGAACCCTGTCAGTAGCCTGTTAACAGAGATACAGTATCTGGGACTAGAACCCTGTCAGTAGCCTGTTAACAGAGATGCTGTATCTGGGACTAGAACCCTGTCAGTAGCCTGTTAACAGAGATGCTGTATCTGGGACTAGAACCCTGTCAGTAGCCTGTTAACAGAGGTACTGTATCTGGGACTAGAACCCTGTCAGTAGCCTGTTAAATTAATCTACCTAGTCTTTGTTTTGACTGGACCTCATATAGGGTAAAGAATCCTCCTAAATCAATGAGTAGAATTCGATCTATTAGCAACTACTTTCATTCATTATCTGTTTTCATTTGACTGCACTGCAAAAGATGGATGGAGGGCTCTGGTCAAATGTAGTGCACTATTTAGGGAATAGGGTGCCATAGGGGTGTAGGCATTACATGTATGACAGATATTTAAACACAAGCTAGTAATGAATGAATGAACTACAAGCTGGAATTGTGATACAGTGAATTATAAGTGAAATAATCTGTCTGTAAACAATTTTGGGAAAAATTACTTGTGTCATGCACAAAGTAGATGTCCTAACCGGCTTGCCAAAACTATAGTTTGTTAACAAGAAATTTGTGGAGTGGTTGAAAAACGAGTTTTAATGACTCCAACCTGTGTATGTAAACTTCTGACTTCAATTGTATGTTATTCAGATATACAGTTGAAGTCGGAAGTTTACATGCACTTAGATTGGAGTCATTAAAACTCGTTTTTAAACCACTCCACAAATTCGTTTAGGACATCTACATTGTGCATAACACAAGTCATTTTTCCAACAATTGTTTACAGACAGGTTATTTCACTTATAATTCACTGTGTCACAATTACAGCGGGTCAGAAGTTTACATACACTAAGTTGACTGGGCCTTTAAAAAGTTTGGAAAATTCCAGAAAATTATGTCATTGCTTTAGAAGCTTCTGATAGGCTAATTGACATAATTTGAGTCAATTGGAGGTGTACTTGTGGATGTATATCAAGGCCTACCTTCAATCTCAGTGCCTCGTTGCTTGACATCATGGGAAAATCAAAAGAAATCAGCCAAGACCTCAGAAAAAAAAATGTAGACCTCCACAAGTCTGGTTCATCCTTGGGAGCAATTTCCAAATTCCTGAAGGTACCACGTTCATCTGTACAAACAATAGTACGCAAGTATAAACACCATGAAACCACGCAGCCGTCATACCGCTCAGGAAGGCGACGCATTCTGTCTCCTAGAGATGAACGTACTGTGGTGCGAAAAGTGCAAATCAATCCCAGAACAACAGCAAAGGACATTGTGAAGATTCTGGAGGAAACAGGTACAAAAGTAACAGGTAAAAGGTACAAAAAGTACAAAAGTCCACAGTAAAATGAGTCCTATATTGACATAACCTGAAAGGCCACTCAGCAAGGAAGAAGCCACTTCTCCAAAACCACCATAAAAAAGCCAGACTATGGTTTGCAACTGCACATGGGGACAAAGATCGTACTTTTTGGAGAAATGTCCTCTGGTCTGGTGAAACAAAAATAGAAGTGTTTGGCCATAATGACCATCGTTCTGTTTGGAGAGAAAAGGGGGAGGCTTGCAAGCCGAAGAACACCATCCCAACCGTGGAGCACGGGGGTTGGCAGCATCATGTTGTGGGGGTGCTTTGCTGCAGGAGGGGCTGGTGCACTTCACAAAATAGATGGCATCATGAGAAGGGAAAATGATGTGGATATATTGAAGCAACATCTCAAGACATCAGTAAGGAAGTTAAAGGATGCTTGCAAATGGGTTTACCAAATGGACAATGACCCCAAGCAGACTTTCAAAGTTGTGGCAAAATGGCTTAAGGACAACAAAGTCAAGTCATTGGAGTGGCCATCACAAAGCCCTGACCTCAATCCTATAGAAAACCCTATAGAAAATTTGAAGGGCAGAACTGAAAAAGTGTGTGCGAACAAGGAGGCCTACAGACATGACTCAGTTACACCAGCTCTGTCAGGAGGAATGGGACAAAATTCACCCAACTTGTTGTCGGAAGCTTGTGAAAGGCTACCAGAAATCTCACCGAAACGCTTGACCCAAGTTAAACAATTTTATTGCAATGCTACCAAATACTAATTGAGTGTATGTAAACTTCTGACCCACTGGGAATGTGATGAAAGAAACAAAAGCTGAAATAAATCATTCTCTCTACTATTATTCTGACATTTCACATTCTTAAAATAAAGTGGTGATCCTAACTGACCTAAGACAGGGGAATTTTTACTCAGATGAAATGTCAGGAACTGTCGAAAACTAAGTTTAAATGTATTTGGCTAAGTTGTATGTAAACTTCCGACTTCAGCTGTAGATGGGAGGGTTTGAGGGGGAGCTGAAGGGTACGACTAAAAATAACAACAACAAAAAAAGTGTACTGATATAAAATATACAATACTGTATATGTAAAATGAACAGTACATACTGTATATGTCCTCCTTTCACAGACTATGAAGGAAAATATATATTGTAATATTATTATCAGGTGCATATGTTTTTTCAGCTACATCAAAATGGCTATATGTGGGTTATGTGGAAATTACAGAAAAACTTACTTGAACATTTAGAACATTTCACTCATGGATAAAATGGACAGTCCAGTCTAAGACCTCAGGTTTACGTTTATTCTGAACACACACACACACACACACACACACACATACATACACACACACACGCACATACACACACACACACACACACACACACACACACACACACACACACACACACACACACACACACACACACACACACACACACACACACACACACACACACACACACACACACACACACACACACACACACACACACACACACAATTTATTCCTAACCCTAACCTTTACACTAACCTTAATTCCAAACCCCTAATCTGCAAACGTAACCCTAACATCTAACCCTAACCCCTAACCCCAATTCTAACCCTAACCCCTAACCCCAATTCTAACCCTAAACCTAACCCCTAACCCCAATTCTAACCCTAAACCCTAACCCCAATTATAACCCTAAACCTAACCCCTAAGCCTAAAATAGCCTTTTTTTCTGGCGAAATGTCCGCACTTGTCAGAATCTTCCTTGTTTTCCTTGACTTCTGGTTCCCACAAGGATAGTGAAACCAACAACAACAACAACAACAACAACAACAACACACGCTCTCCACACACACGTTGAGTTTCACATGACCAGGGTTCATGATTGCAGTGTTGAAGAGGGCAGTAAAAACCCAGCATGCATTAAAAACAGGATGTTAAATGCTAGCCAATGAAAACTCATCTGCCTGGGCCGTGTTTTTCAACTGCCAAAGATCGCCTCTAGGCCTCTACCAAGCCACTCTGAAAGACCTTTCTAAAAATGGGTGTGTGTGTGTGTGTGTGTGTGTGTTTATGGGTGAACCCTTATGGGCAACCTAAACATAGCAGGGGATTTAATTACAATTCTGAAAGTAGATACAGGTCTTTAAGTTACAGTACTTTGAGAGACATAAAACATAACGTCTGATTCCCACAGGGCCCAAGTGGCTCTGGGCTAAAGTAGTGCACTCTGTAGGGAATAGGGTGCCATAGGGCTCTGGTCTAAAGTAGTGCACTATATAGGGAATAGGGTGCCATAGGGCTCTGGTCTAAAGTAGTGCACTCTGTAGGGAATAGGGTGCCATAGGCCTCTGGTCTAACATAGCAGGGGATTTAATTACAATTCTGAAAGTAGATACAGGTCTTTAAGTTACAGTACTTTGAGAGACATAAAACATAACGTCTGATTCCCACAGGGCCCAAGTGGCTCTGGTCTAAAGTAGTGCACTATGTAGGGAATAGGGTGCCATAGGGCTCTGGTCTAAAGTAGTGTACTCTGTAGGGAATAGGGTGCCATATTGCTCTGGTCTAAAGTAGTGCACTATGTAGGGAATAGGGTGCCATAGGGCTCTGGTCTAAACTAGTGCACTATGTAGGGAATAGGGTGCCAAAGAGTGGTTGGACTTGATCAACTCATTAATTACTAGCTTCCTTTTTAATATATTTTGTAGTTAATTTATTCATTACTAGCTTCTGAGAAATAAGAAGAAATATGAAGAACACGATAAGGAAGTAAGTTAGCATACCATATACAGGGTCAGTTCTAGTACCATATTTACAACGTGCAGGGATACTGGTGCACCGGGTACCGCCTGCCGTGCCGGGACATGGGTGATTGGAGTTTTTAACGATTTACCTTCCTCTGACACCGCCTGGTATAGAGGTCCTGGATGGCAGGGAGATCGGCCCCAGTGATGTACTGGGCTGTCCGCACCACTTTCTGTAGCGCCATGGGATCGAGGGCGGTGCTGTTGCCATACCAGGCGGTGATACAGACAGTCAAAATGCTCTCAACGGTGCAGCTGTAGAACTTTTTTGAGGATTTGAGTGTCCATGCCAAACTTTTTCAACCTCCTGAGGGGCAAGAGGCGCTGTCGTGCCTTCTTCTTGACTGTGCGTGTGTGCTTGGACCATTTTAAGTCTTAGTGATTTGGACACTTGAAGCTGTCAACCTGCTCCACTGCAACCCTGTCGATGTGGATGGGGTGACTCACCCCCCTCGTTTCCTGTAGTCCACAATCAGCTGCTTGGTGTTACTGATGTTGAGGGAGAGCTTGTTGCTCTGGCACCACACTGCCAGGTCACTGACCTCCTCCCAGTAGGCTGACTCAGCCTACCACTGTCGTGTCGTCAGCAAACTTGATGATGGTGTTGGAGTCGTGGGTGAATAGGGAGTACAGGAAGGGACTAAGTACACACCCCTGTGGAGCCTGTTGAGGGTGTTGAGGGTCAGCGTGGCGAAGGTAATATTGCTCCAGTTGCAGAGGGAAGAGTTCAGACCCAGAGTCCTAAGCCTGGTGACGACTTTGGAGGGGTCAATGGTGTTGAACTCTGAGCTGTAGTCAATGAACAGCATTCTCACATAGGTATTCCTTTTATCTAGATGGGTGAGGGCAGTGTGGAGAGAGCAAATGAGATTGCGTCATCTATGGATGGGGGGGTATGCAAATTGGGGTGGGTCTAGGTTGTCTGGGAAGGTGGGGTTAATGTGTGCTATAACCAGCCTCTCAAAGCACTTCCTGATTACAGATGTGAGTGCTACAGGGTGGTAGTCATTGTGGCATGAAGCCTTAGAGTTCTTTGGAACAGGGATGATTGTGGTCATCTTAAAACATGTGTGGATTACAGACTGGGACAAGGAGAGGTTGAAAATGAACGTGAATATGCCTGCCAGCTGTTCTGCGCATGCTATGAGAACACGCCATGGAATACAGTCAGGCCCTGCTGCCTTGTGGGTGTTGACCTGATTAAAGACCTTTCTCAGGTCGGCCTCGGAGAGCGAGTCCACTGGGTCGGTGATGGCCCTCACAGCCAGCACGATATTGTTGTTGTCAAAGCGTGCATAAACTGCATTGAGTTTGTCTGGTAGAGAGGCATTGTTGGGCAGATCACGGTTGGGTCTTCCTTTGTAATCCGTAATGGACTGTAGCCCCTGCCACATGCATGTAATATGATTCCACATTCATCCTATATTGTCCTTTTTGCTCATTTGATGACTCTGCAGAGGTCATAGCTGGTCTTCTTGTACTTATTCCTGTCCTCGGCCGTAGCCTCAGGGTTGTCTGCAATAGCTATGTCCTTTAGTTTAGCTCCAACCTCGATGTTAATCCAGGGCTTTTTAATTATGGAATCAGCAAACAATCACTTTGGGGACAATTTTGCCTATGGATTTTCTAATGAAGCCGGTGACGAAGATGGTTAGCTCGTCTCGAAACAGATTCCAATCAGCGCTGGCAAAGCAGTCGTGTAGCATAATCTCTGATTCTGGTGACCATTTCTCAACGGAACGAGTCACGGGTACTTACTTCCTGTTTGAGTTTCTGCTTGTAAAGATGAAGCGAGAGTACTGATTTGGACAATGGTGGACAAGGGAGGGCCTTGTATGCTTGTTTGTGGGTAGAATAGCACTAGGACTTTATCGTCCCTTGTGGCAGTGGAGATGTGTTGATGGAAGTTGGGCATCACGTGTCGTAGAGACGCAGAATTAAAATCACTGGCAACCAGAAAAGGAGCTGCTAGATGTTGGTTTTCTTGCCTGTTTATAACCTTGTACATTTAGGTGGTAGATCAGTTTTAATATAATATAGATTGTTGGTTCTATCAATGTAATTGTCTGCATCATTTCCAATCCCCCATTAAATATTTAGTAAGGAAATAAATACATATACAGTATATATTGTTATATATTACCCGTCAAAAGTTTTAGAACACCTATTCATTCAAGGGTTTTTCTTTATTTTTTACTATTTTCTACATTGTAGAATTATGGTGAAGACATTTAAAACTATGAAATGCCATGAGTGTCATCAAGTCAAAGGGTGGCTACTAAAATATATTTGGATTTGTTTAACACTTTTTATTTTATTTATTTTTTTAACACTTGTTTGGTTACTACATGATTACATATATGTTATTTCATAGTTTTGATGTCTTCTTCTACAATGTAGAAAATAGTAAAAAAATTATGAAAACCCCTTGAATGAGTAGCTGTGTCCAAACATTTGTCTGGTACTGATACATTCGGAAAGTATTCAGACCCATTGACTTTTTAAAGCATTTTACAGCCTTATTCTAAAAACATGTTTTATTTTCTTCAACCCACAAACTGCTGTTGTTTTTATTGTTACAAACATATTACAAATAAAAAGCTGAAATATGACTTTGCATAAGTATTCAGACCTTTTACTCAGTATTTTGTTGAAGCACCTTTGGCAGCTTTGATTTCAGCCTCAAGTCTTCTTGGGTATGACTCTGATCTCTGGAGAGACCTGAAAAATAAGCTGTGCAGCAATGCTCCTCATCCAACCTTACAGAGCTTGAGAGGATCTGCAGAGAATAATGGGCGACTCTGGAATGCTGGCCTTCTAGGCAGAGTTGCAAAGAAAAAGCCATATCTCAGACTGGCCAATAAAAATAAAAGATTAAGATGGGCAACAGAACACAGATACTGGACAGAGGAACTCTGCCTAGAAGGCCAGCATCCCGGAGTCGCCTCTTCACTGTTGATGTTGAGACTGGTGTTTTGCGGATACTATTTAATGAAGCTGCTAGTTGAAGACTTGTGAGGCGTCTGTTTCTCAAACTAGACAATCTAATGTACTTGTCCTCTTGCTCAGTTGTGCACCAGGGCCTCCCACTCCTCTTTCAATTCTGGTTGGAGCCAGTTTGCTCTGTTCTGTGAAGGGAGTAGTATACAGCTTATAGGCAATTTCTCGCATGGAATAGCCTTCATTTCTCAGAACAAGAATAGACTGACGAGTTTCAGAAGAAAGGTCTTTGTTTCTGGCCATTTTGAGCCTGTAATCGAACCCACAAATGCTGATGCTTCAGATACTCAACTAGTCTAGAGAAGGCCAGTTTTATTGCTTCTTTAATCAGCACTACAGTTCTCAGATGTGCTAACATAATTGCAAAAGGGTTTTCTATTGATCAATTAGCCTTTTAAAATGATAAACTTGGATTAGCTAACACAACGTGCCATTGGAACACAGGAGTGATGGTTGCTGATAATGGGCCTCTGTACACCTATGTAGATATTCCATAAAAAATCTGCCGATTCCAGCTACAATAGTCATTTACAACATTAACAATGTCTACACTGTATGTCTGATCAATTTTATGTTATTTTAACGGACAAAAAAAAAGGGTTTTCTTTCAAAAACCATTTTGAAGTGACCCCAAACTTTTCAACAGTAGTGTATATATACTTAAGGATGCTTAAAGCGTTGTCTGTGAGTAATTTGATTTTTTTTTTTACAACACACACTCCAGTACCATATTTAGAGTTTAGTTTAAAGAGAGCATGGGAACAGTGTGAACAACAATAAGCCTATAATTCTCCTTCAACAGCTCTCATCTCAGTCGTAGCCATGTAAATATGAAGGATGTGATTTATCATATTTTCCTTTTTTTTAATGTTTGAAAAAGAGACAATGTGTGTACTGACTGGTTGCCTGTCCCTTCTCTCCCGTCCAGTACAATTCGTACGACCTAGACTACAGTGAGGTCTATGACTACAGTGAAGGAGAAGAAGCCACTGAAACTGTCCCAACCGAAGGAGCCAAACCTGCACCTGAGGTAAAATACACCTGTAGATTCACACACACACACACGCACACGCGCGCACGCACACGCACACACACACACACACACACACACACACACACGCGCACATGCACATGTGCGCACACACACACACGCACACACACACACACACACACGCGCACACACACACACACACACACACACGCACACGCACGCACATGCACATGCGCGCACGCACACACACACACACACGCACACACACACACACACGCACACACACACACACACACACACACACACACACACACACACACACACACATGCACACACACACACGCACACACACACACACACACACACACACACACACACACACACACACACACACACACACGCACACACACCCCAAATGGACAATGACTCCATTCAATGAAGATGAGTCATACCTGTCTAATATCTAACATAGATATAGATATAAGTATATCTATACTGTCTAATCGACAGTTACTACCATTGTTCTAAAATGGTCATTACAATAGATGTTGCTATCACATCGTGCTGCTGACTCAATGTTGTAGTGTGGATTTAACAGCATCATTCCAAGCCCTTTTTTTTCTTATTCTTCATCATTCCACCATTTTGTTTTTTTAAACTGTCTTTTTCTTTGTTTTTGCTCTGTGCTGTCGTGTGATAGGCTGTGGACGTAGCTCCACCCGCTGAGAATCCTACAGACTCAACCGTTCCAATCCTGGTATGTTGGCATGCTTCTCTTTGTCTACGATGACGACACGTTATCACTAAAGTAGTACTCTGTGTTGTCTCATCTTACTAAAACTACTGAGTTTAACAGACTGTGTGTGTGTCCAAAAATAACACCCTATTCCCATAAATAGTGCACTACTTTTGACCAGAGTCTGCAGGAGACTATTTGGTGCTTGTCAAAAGTAGTGCACTATATAGGGAATAGGGTAGCATTAGGGATGTATATTTAGGGTAGCATTAGGGATGCATTAGGATGTATATTTAGGGTAAATATTTAGGGAATAAAGCATTAGGGATGTATATTATTTAGCATTAGGGATGTATATTTAGGGTAAAGTAGTGCACTATATAGGGAATAGGGTAGCATTAGGGATGTATATTTAGGGTAAAGTAGTGTACTATGTAGGGAATAGGGTAGCATTAGGGATGTATATTTAGGGTAAAGTAGTGTACTATATAGGGAATAGGGTAGCATTAGGGATGTATATTAGGGTAAAGTAGTGTACTATGTAGGGAATAGGGTAGCATTAGGGATGTATATTAGGGTAAAGTAGTGTACTACTGGACCTCAGAGGACATCAAAGGAAGCGTTTGATGTGAAATGACAAAGATGGACCAATTTAAAGCACGTTGGATTATTGCGACAGCTGAGCTGCCAGACAGAGGAACATCAAACGCTTTATGTGGTGGTTTGATGTATATGTGGAATGCTGGAACGCCTGCCAATACCACATGACGTGTGATACAACGACCTCACGTTATATTCTGGTAACAGTTTTCTCCTGGTGAAAGAGAGGTGCGGCGTGGTTATTTGTAAACATCTTTAGTAAAGATGAAAACGTGAACACTATACAAAACAATAAACGTGGAAAAACCAAAACAGCCCTATCTGGTGCAACAAACACAGAGACAGGAACAATCATCCACAAGAGACCCAAAGAATATGGCTGCCTAAATATGGTTCCCAATCAGAGACAACGATAACCACCTGCCTCTGATTGAGAACCACTTCAGGCAACCATAGACTTACCTAGAATACTTAACTAAACACTATCCCATAAACTACAAAACCCCTAGACAAAACAAACCACATAAATCACCCATGTCACACCCTGGCCTAACCAAAATAATAAAGAGAACACAGAATACTAAGACCAGGGTGTAACAATTCTGGTGAGAACGTTTTCCGTGTCCATTCATTCCAATTTGGATACAATGAAATGGCTGGTGAATAATGAGACAGAGTAGTATTTGTATTCTCAAAGAGATTGCTTAAAGTATTTAGGCTTTCTACAAGCAGCTCGGGGGAATACAACGCAGGTTGTCTTTATGTGGATCTCTTGATTCTAAACTCACCATCCAGCGAGTCACCATCCAATTAACAAATGACAGTCCTCAGTTTGCAATCTCCAAGTTAGATTACTAGATATTACAAAGATCAAGGAATAAACAGTCTTGGATGGTCTTCTTAATCTCTACCGTCTTCCTTGGAGTCATCCGAACCCTGTGTGGCGTTTAGGGTGCATCCCAAATGATACCCTATTCATTATTGGGCTCTGGTCAAAAGTAGTGCACTTTGTAGGGAATAAGGGTGCCACATGTTTCTACAGTCCCCTTTTGATATCCATCAGAAAGAACACTTCAATCTGATCTTGATATAAACTGAACTAGTAAAACTCTGCCTGCTAATGAATTGTGACCAACGGGGTTCATAAAAACTCTACTAGTAAAATTCTGCCAGCTAATGAATTGCGACCAACGGGGCCGCATCCCATATCCTCTTTTTTGTCTCCAGTTTCCTGTCGTTTTATATGGTCAATCAGGAATTCCCTGCTTCCTTTTATTTATCCTTCTTAGACATAACTAACGCAGGGAAATACTGGTAACTGGGTTATTCACCAACCTTTCACCCTCTTTTATATGCTGCCTACTTCTGTGGCCCATATTTACAAGTTATCCAAGACCTTTGAGCGCTGATCTAGGATTACTTTTACTTTTCAGATTATGGAGAAATAAGACAGGCGGGGATCATGTTTTTAGGTCACCTGACCTACTGACACGTAGCATCTGTATCAAACCAATGATGAATTAAATGTTTTTTTTAAATTAGAAACATTAACCAATAGGTGAACTATTCCTCTCTCTAACCTCAACCCTCCATGTTCCCTCCCACTGCCTCCCCGCCCCCTCCTCACATCGACCAATCAGAACTACGACGAGGAAATAGTCGACGATTACGTCACCGGCGTGGAGCAGGTCGACGCCGACCCTACGGCTGCAGCAGAAATCGGCTCTGATACCAAAGGTCCCGACCCCGGCGCAGAATCGTACGATTTTAAGGAGTACGATATGAAGGAATACGGTGATATTAAAGAGATTGATACGAAACAGACGTATGAGTACGGTGACTATGGCGACTACGGCACCGGCGACACCAAACCTACCTCCTTCCCAGCCTACGAGGATGAGTTTGGGCCGGGCGTACCTGCTGAGACCGACACAGATAGTAGTGTAAGTTGAATTTTATACTCATCCTGAATATACACATCTCAGAGACCAGTACATCTGAGTCTATGAGGCCTAACATAGAACCTAACATAGAACCTGAAATAGATGATAAACAAAAGTGAAATAAACAATAAAAATGAACACTGTAGCCATTTTGTTTTCAGTCCCACTGTCCCACTGTACATCTGAGTCTATGAGGCCTAACATAGAACCTACTCAGGAGCTACTGCTGAAGGTACACGATGCTACTGTTGGCTTGGGAGGAGTGTCTGTGTGATTAGGGATATGTACCACAGAGCGAGGCGTCGATACTGAATGGAGATACACATCTCACTTCGTAACAATCCCTCTAACTCTCTCTGTTTTTCTGAACTCCCTCACTCTCTCTCTCATTCTCTCTCTCTCTCTCTCTCTCTCTCCATCTCTCTCTCTCTCTCTCTCTCTCTCTCTCTCTCTCTCTCTCTCTGTGTCTGTCTTTCTGATCTCCCTCCCTCACACTCTCTCTCGTTCTCTCTTTCAATTCAATTCAAGGGCTTTATTGACATGGGAAACATATGTTAACTTTGCCAAAGCAAGTGAAATAGATGATAAACAAAAGTGAAATAAACAATAAAAATGAACTGTAAACATTACACTCAAAGAGGTTCCGAAAGAATAAAGACATTTTGTTTCTAGTCCCACTGTAGCCATTTTGTTTCCAGTCTCACTGTAGCCATTTTGTTTCCAGTCCCACTGTAGCCATTTTGTTTCCAGTCTCACTGTAGCCATTTTGTTTCCAGTCCCACTGTAGCCATTTTGTTTCCAGTCCCACTGTAGCCATTTTGTTTCCAGTCTCACTGTAGCCATTTTGTTTCCAGCCACTGTAGCCATTTTGTTTGTTTCCAGTCAGTCCCACTGTAGCCATTTTGTTTCCAGTCCCACTGTAGCCATTTTGTTTCCAGTCTCACATTTTGTAGCCATTTTGTTTCCAGTCTCACTGTAGCCGTTTTGTTTCCAGTCCCACTGTAGCCGTTTTGTTTCCAGTCTCACTGTAGCCATTTTGTTTCTAGTCCCACTGTAGCCATTTTGTTTCCAGTCCCACTGTAGCCGTTTTGTTTCCAGTCTCACTGTAGCCATTTTGTTTCCAGTCTCACTGTAGCCATTTTGTTTCTAGTCCCACTGTAGCCATTTTGTTTCCAGTCCCACTGTAGCCATTTTGTTTCCAGTCTCACTGTAGCCATTTTGTTTCTAGTCCCACTGTAGCCATTTTGTTTCCAGTCCTATTTCTCCCACAGCAGTGGAGGTCAGTACTGTTCAAGATGAGGGAGGACAATCACTTTTCCATGAACACGGCCTTATTTCTATTACAGCATATTGGATGACTGTCATTCATTTTCCATTCAGCCAGCTCAATGTAATAGTGCTAAGTTTAGGTTACGACATGATACTCTTTATTTTTTCCCCTATACCAATCATGAGGTTGCTACAACCGAGCTTATGAATGAAAGGTTAACAACGTTTCATCATGAATTCTTCCTGTGTGAAGTCATTGTGTCAACAATATCAGGTGTCCAGGACCCTCGCTGGGTTCAGTTAGTTATGTACATCCCAAATGGCACCCTATTCCCTATATAGTGCACTACACATAGGGCCCTGGTCAAAAGTTGTGCACTATAAAAGGAACACAGTGCAATTTGGGATACATCTCTGTTTGTCATCTTCAGTGGCTTTGGAAAACTAACCAATATCATTCGGACCAAGACTCAAATTGTGGCTTCTTTACGAACCACATCTTGTGGTTAATAATTCCTACGTAGACTAAAAACACATTTAGCATATAGCCTTAACAAATGTTCCACTACCAGGCACAGACAGGCACTCGGCATTTTGAAGGGGTCTGGATCTTTTCTTATCTCGTTTACAGCTGGAAGTGGTAGTGTATTAAATTCTCAGAATCTCCTGGTGAAATGAGGACACCCGATTGGGTAGGACTTCCCTTGCTTGACTTCCCATGACTACTTCACCACTGATTGGTAATAATTCACACTGCTGGTGTTTGTGACGTCAGCTTAGAACCTGGTGATGCTGCCACCACGCCCACAGAAGCCCCCCGTGTATGGTTGACAACTCGCAGATCTGTATTCTGATAGGATGTCTCTGTGGTGTGTTTTCAGATTGGAGGAGGTAGATATGGCGGAGAGAAAGGAGAGAAGGGAGAACCCGCCATCATTGAACCCGTAAGTGGAAGGCAGCACGTTTTATCACTATTGTATAACTAGGTATCAATGATGCATCAGCTACAACCGAGGAGTTAACTTTGCCGTAAACATCATTTTCTGACGTTTCTCCTGCTTCAGCTCAGTCCCACTCCATGTTTCCCCGACTCATAAACATGACACGTTGTACAACCACTGGGTATTAATCACTACTGTATAACTAGTTATTATCACTACTATATAACTAGTTATTATCACTACTATATAACCAGTTATTATCAATACTGTATAACCAGTTATTATCACAACTGTATAACTAGTTATTATCACTACTATATAACTAGTTATTATCAATGCTATATAACTAGTTATTATCACTACTGTATAACTAGTTATTATCACTACTATATAACTAGTTATTATCGATACTGTATAACTAGTTATTATCACTACTATATAACCAGTTATTATCAATACTGTATAACCAGTTATTATCACAACTGTATAACTAGTTATTATCACTACTATATAACTAGTTATTATCAATGCTATATAACTAGTTATTATCAATACTGTATAACCACTTATTATCACTACTGTATAACTAGTTATTATCACTACTATATAACTAGTTATTATCAATACTATATAACTAGTTATTATCACTACTGTATAACTAGTTATTATCACTACTATATAACTAGTTATTATCACTACTATATAACTAGTTATTATCGATACTGTATAACCAGTTATTATCACTACTGTATAACTAGTTATTATCACTACTATATAACTAGTTATTATCAATACTGTATAACCAGTTATTATCACTACTGTATAACTAGTTATTATCACTGCTGTATAACTAGTTATTATCACTACTGTATAACTAGTTATTATCACTACTATATAACTAGTTATTATCAATACTGTATAACCAGTTATTATCACTACTGTATAACTAGTTATTATCACTACTGTATAACTAGTTATTATCACTACTATATAACTAGTTATTATCAATACTATATAACTAGTTATTATCACTACTGTATAACTAGTTATTATCACTACTATATAACTAGTTATTATTAATACTATATAACTAGTTATTATCAATACTGTATAACTAGTTATTATCACTACTGTTTATCTAGTTATTATCACTACTGTATAACTAGTTATTATCACTACTATATAACTAGTTATTATCAATACTATATAACTAGTTATTATCACTACTGTATAACTAGTTATTATCACTACTGTATAACTAGTTATTATCACTACTGTATAACCAGTTATTATCACTACTGTATAACTAGTTATTATCACTACCATATAACTAGTTATTATCAATACTGTATAACCAGTTATTATCACTACTGTATAGCTAGTTATTATCACTACTATATAACTAGTTATTATCACTACTATATAACTAGTTATTATCCCTACTATATAACTAGTTATTATCACTACTATATAACTAGTTATTATCAATACTATATATAACTAGTTATTATCACCACTATATAACTAGTTATTAGCACTACTATATAACTAGTTATTAGCACGACTATGTAACTAGTTATTAGCACGACTATATAACTAGTTATTATCACTACTATATAACTAGTTATTATCACTACTATATAACTAGTTATTATCACTACTATATAACTAGTTATTAGCACGACTATGTAACTAGTTATTAGCACGACTATATAACTAGTTATTATCACTACTATATAACTAGTTATTATCACTACTATATAACTAGTTATTAGCACTACTATATAACTAGTTATTATCACTACTATATAACTAGTTATTATCAATACTATATAACTAGTTATTATCACTACTGTATAACTAGTTATTATCACTACTGTATAACTAGTTATTATCACTACTATGTAACTAGTTATTATTAATACTGTATAACCAGTTATTATCACTACTGTATAACTAGTTATTATCACTACCATATAACTAGTTATTATCAATACTGTATAACCAGTTATTATCACTACTGTATAGCTAGTTATTATCACTACTATATAACTAGTTATTATCACTACTATATAACTAGTTATTATCCCTACTATATAACTAGTTATTATCACTACTATATACCTAGTTATTATCAATACTATATAACTAGTTATTATCACCACTATATAACTAGTTATTAGCACTACTATATAACTAGTTATTAGCACGGCTATGTAACTAGTTATTAGCACGACTATATAACTAGTTATTAGCACGACTATATAACTAGTTATTATCACTACTATATAACTAGTTATTATCACTACTATATAACTAGTTATTATCAATACTATATAACTAGTTAGTATCACTACTGTATAACTAGTTATTATCACTACTATATAACTAGTTATTATCACTACTGTATAACTAGTTATTATCACTACTATATAACTAGTTATTATCAATACTATATAACTAGTTATTATCACTACTGTATAACTAGTTATTATCACTACTATATAACTAGTTATTATCGATACTGTATATCCAGTTATTATCACAAATGTATAACTAGTTATTATCACTACTATATAACCAGTTATTATCAATACTGTATAACCAGTTATTATCACTACTATATAACTAGTTATTATCAATGCTATATAACTAGTTATTATCAATACTGTATAACCACTTATTATCACTACTGTATAACTAGTTATTATCACTACTATATAACTAGTTATTATCAATACTATATAACTAGTTATTATCACTACTGTATAACTAGTTATTATCACTACTATATAACTAGTTATTATCGATACTGTATAACCAGTTATTATCACTACTGTATAACTAGTTATTATCACTACTATATAACTAGTTATTATCAATACTGTATAACCAGTTATTATCACTACTGTATAACTAGTTATTATCACTGCTATATAACTAGTTATTATCACTACTGTATAACTAGTTATTATCACTACTATATAACTAGTTATTATTAATACTATATAACTAGTTATTATCAATACTGTATAACTAGTTATTATCACTACTGTTTATCTAGTTATTATCACTACTGTATAACTAGTTATTATCACTACTATATAACTAGTTATTATCAATACTATATAACTAGTTATTATCACTACTGTATAGCTAGTTATTATCACTACTATATAACTAGTTATTATCACTACTATATAACTAGTTATTATCCCTACTATATAACTAGTTATTATCACTACTATATAACTAGTTATTATCAATACTATATAACTAGTTATTATCACCACTATATAACTAGTTATTAGCACTACTATATAACTAGTTATTAGCACGACTATGTAACTAGTTATTAGCATGACTATATAACTAGTTATTATCACCACTATATAACTAGTTATTATCACTACTATATAACTAGTTATTATCACTACTATATAACTAGTTATTAGCACGACTATGTAACTAGTTATTAGCACGACTATATAACTAGTTATTATCACAACTATATAACTAGTTATTATCACTACTATATAAGTAGTTATTATCACTACTATATAACTAGTTATTAGCACTACTATATAACTAGTTATTATCACTACTATATAACTAGTTATTATCAATACTATATAACTAGTTATTATCACTACTGTATAACTAGTTATTATCACTACTATGACTAGTTATTATTAATACTGTATAACCAGTTATTATCACTACTGTATAACTAGTTATTATCACTACCATATAACTAGTTATTATCAATACTGTATAACCAGTTATTATCACTGCTGTATAGCTAGTTATTATCACTACTATATAACTAGTTATTATCACTACTATATAACTAGTTATTATCCCTACTATATAACTAGTTATTATCACTACTATATACCTAGTTATTATCAATACTATATAAATAGTTATTATCACCACTATATAACTAGTTATTAGCACTACTATATAACTAGTTATTAGCACGGCTATGTAACTAGTTATTAGCACGACTATATAACTAGTTATTAGCACGACTATATAACTAGTTATTATCACTACTATATAACTAGTTATTATCACTACTATATAACTAGTTATTATCACTACTATATAACTAGTTATTAGCACTACTATATAACTAGTTATTATCAATACTGTATAACCAGTTATTATCACTACTGTATAACTAGTTATTATCACTACTGTATAACTAGTTATTATCACTACTATATAACTAGTTATTATCACTACTATATAACTAGTTATTATCACTACTGTATAACTAGTTATTATCACTACTATATAACTAGTTATTATTAATACTATATAACTAGTTATTATCAATACTGTATAACTAGTTATTATCACTACTGTTTAACTAGTTATTATCACTACTGTATAACTAGTTATTATCACTACTATATAACTAGTTATTATCAATACTATATAACTAGTTATTATCACTACTGTATAACTAGTTATTATCACCACTATGTAACTAGTTATTATTAATACTGTATAACCAGTTATTATCACTACTGTATAACTAGTTATTATCACTACCATATAACTAGTTATTATCAATACTGTATAACCAGTTATTATCACTACTGTATAGCTAGTTATTATCACTACTATATAACTAGTTATTATCACTACTATATAACTAGTTATTATCCCTACTATATAACTCGTTATTATCACTACTATATAACTAGTTATTATCAATACTATATAACTAGTTATTATCACCACTATATAACTAGTTATTAGCACTACTATATAACTAGTTATTAGCACGACTATGTAACTAGTTATTAGCACGACTATATAACTAGTTATTATCACTACTATATAACTAGTTATTATCACTACTATATAACTAGTTATTATCACTACTATATAACTAGTTATTAGCACGACTATGTAACTAGTTATTAGCACGACTATATAACTAGTTATTATCACTACTATATAACTAGTTATTATCACTGCTATATAAGTAGTTATTATCACTACTATATAACTAGTTATTAGCACTACTATATAACTAGTTATTATCACTACTATATAACTAGTTATTATCAATACTATATAACTAGTTATTATCACTACTGTATAACTAGTTATTATCACTACTATGTAACTAGTTATTATTAATACTGTATAACCAGTTATTATCACTACTGTATAACTAGTTATTATCACTACCATATAACTAGTTATTATCAATACTGTATAACCAGTTATTATCACTACTGTATAGCTAGTTATTATCACTACTATATAACTAGTTATTATCACTACTATATAACTAGTTATTATCCCTACTATATAACTAGTTATTATCACTACTATATCCCTAGTTATTATCAATACTATATAACTAGTTATTATCACCACTATATAACTAGTTATTAGCACTACTATATAACTAGTTATTAGCACGGCTATGTAACTAGTTATTAGCACGACTATATAACTAGTTATTAGCACTACTATATAACTAGTTATTATCACTACTATATAACTAGTTATCATCACTACTATATAACTAGTTATTAGCACTACTATATAACTAGTTATTATCAATACTGTATAACCAGTTATTATCACTACTGTATAACTAGTTATTATCACTACTGTATAACTAGTTATTATCACTACTATATAACTAGTTATTATCAATACTATATAACTAGTTATTATCACTACTGTATAACTAGTTATTATCACTACTATATAACTAGTTATTATTAATACTATATAACTAGTTATTATCAATACTGTATAACTAGTTATTATCACTACTGTTTAACTAGTTATTATCACTACTGTATAACTAGTTATTATCACTACTATATAACTAGTTATTATCAATACTATATAACTAGTTATTATCACTACTGTATAACTAGTTATTATCACCACTATGTAACTAGTTATTATTAATACTGTATAACCAGTTATTATCACTACTGTATAACCAGTTATTATCACTACTATATAACTAGTTATTATCAATACTGTATAACCAGTTATTATCACTACTGTATAGCTAGTTATTATCACTACTATATAACTAGTTATTATCACTACTATATAACTAGTTATTATCCCTACTATATAACTAGTTATTATCACTACTATATAACTAGTTATTATCAATACTATATAACTAGTTATTATCACCACTATATAACTAGTTATTAGCACTACTATGTAACTAGTTATTAGCACGACTATGTAACTAGTTATTAGCACGACTATATAACTAGTTATTATCACTACTATATAACTAGTTATTATCACTACTATATAACTAGTTATTATCACTACTATATAACTAGTTATTAGCACGACTATGTAACTAGTTATTAGCACGACTATATAACTAGTTATTAGCACGACTATATAACTAGTTATTATCACTACTATATAACTAGTTATTATCACTACTATATAACTAGTTATTAGCACTACTATATAACTAGTTATTATCACTACTATATAACTAGTTATTATCAATACTATATAACTAGTTATTATCACTACTGTATAACTAGTTATTATCACTACTATGTAACTAGTTATTATTAATACTGTATAACCAGTTATTATCACTACTGTATAACTAGTTATTATCACTACCATATAACTAGTTATTATCAATACTGTATAACCAGTTATTATCACTACTGTATAGCTAGTTATTAGCACTACTATATAACTAGTTATTAGCACGGCTATGTAACTAGTTATTAGCACGACTATATAACTAGTTATTAGCACTACTATATAACTAGTTATTAGCACGGCTATGTAACTAGTTATTAGCACGACTATATAACTAGTTATTAGCACGACTATATAACTAGTTATTATCACTACTATATAACTAGTTATTATCACTACTATATAACTAGTTATTAGCACTACTATATAACTAGTTATTAGCACTACTATATAACTAGTTATTATCACTACTATATAACTAGTTATTATCACTACTATATAACTTGTTATTATCACTGCTGTATAACTAGTTATTATCACTACTATATAACTAGTTATTATCACTACTGTGTAACTAATTATTATCACTACTGTGTAACTAGTTATTATCACTACTGTGTAACTAATTATTATCACTACTGTGTAACTAGTTATTATCACTACTGTGTAACTAGGTATTCATGATGTATCATCAACTGTACTCTGTCTCCACTCTGCCTGTAGATTTACTGCCGTCTCTGAATGCTAATGTATCTATGTTTCCCTCTCTTTTCTCTGTCTTCCATCTCTTTCTCTGTCTTCCATCTCTTTCTCTGTCTTCCCTCTCTTTCTCTGTCTTCCATCTCTTTCTCTGTCTTCCCTCTCTTTCTCTGTCTTCCCTCTCTTTCTCTGTCTTCCCTCTCTTTTCTCTATATGCCCTTTCTTTTCTCTGTCTTCCCCCTCTTTCTCTGTCTTCCCCTCTTTTCTCTGTCTTCCCCTCTTTTATCTGTCTTCCCTTTCTTTTCTGTCTTCCCCCTCTTTTCTCTGTCTTCCCCCTCTTTTCTTGGTCTTCCCTCTCTTTTCTCTGTCTTCCCTCTCTCTTCTCTGTCTTCCCTCTCTTTTCTCTGTCTTCCCTCTCTTTTCTCTGTCTTCCCTCTCTTTTCTCTGTCTTCCCCTATTTTCTTTGTCTTCCCTCTCTTTTCGCTGTCTTCCTCTCTCTTCTCTGTCTTCCCTCTCTTTTCTCTGTCTTCCCTCTCTTTTCTCTGTCTTCCCTCTCTTTTCTCTGTCTTCCCCTATTTTCTTTGTCTTCCCTCTCTTTTCGCTGTCTTCCCTCTCTCTTCTCTGTCTTCCCTCTCTTTTCTCTGTCTTCCCTCTCTTTGCTCTGTCTTCCCTCTCTTTTCTCTGTCTTCCCTCTCTTTTCTCTGTCTTCCCCCTATTTTCTTTGTCTTCCCTCTCTTTTCTCTGTCTTCCCTCTCCTTCATTGTCTTCCAGGGGATGCTGATTGAAGGACCCCAAGGAGGCCCCGGCCAAGCTGTGAGTATCACGTTCTCTCTTTGCCTCCCTCTCTCCCAGACCTACTCTCTCTCTTTGCCTCCCTCTCTCCCAGACCTACTCTCTCTCTTTGCCTCCAGTGAGCGAGCTAGAGAGAGAGAGAGAAAGAAAGAGAGAGAGAGAGAGAGAGAGAAAGAAAGAGAGAGAGAGAGAGAGAGAGAGAGTGTAGCTTTGTCTCTCTGAGGTTGATAAATTAAATGTGGTAGCTGTTTGGTAAGCTAGCTCTGCTGTAGTTAATGTGTATGTGTGCGTTCACAGGGCTTGCCCGGCGCCCCAGGCTCCCAGGGTGCCCCTGGCCCACATGGAGACCACGGTGACAGGGTAAGTGAGCTGTCGCTGCTCAGGAACTCCCTTTGCACTTCCTGCTGTTGGAAATAGGTCATTCTCTCATTACCTACCACTTCCTTTAACTCTCTGACTCTCATTTTAACCCATCACTATAGCAACATATGCAACTCAACAGTTTATATATAGCTATCGCAGCAAATAGTGTAAAGGCTATTCAGAGTGTGGTTGGAGAACTCTGGCTCATAGAATATACAACACAACCCTCATAGAATATACAGTACAACCCTCATAGAATATACAACACAGCCCTCATAGAATATACAGTAGAACCCTCGTAGAATATACAGTACAACCCTCGTAGAATATACAGTAGAACCCTCGTAGAATATACAGTAGAACCCTCGTAGAATATACAGTACAACCCTCATAGAATATACAGTACAACCCTCATAGAATATACAGTACAACCCTCATAGAATATACAGTACAACCCTCATAGAATATACAGTAGAACCCTCATAGAATATACAGTACAACCCTCGTAGAATATACAGTACAATCCTCGTAGAATATACAGTACAACCCTCGTAGAATATACAGTAGAACCCTCAGCACATCAAACCAATACAACTATAGCGGTTTAGAAATACCAAAGAATGTAATGTTAAGGGAGATCTCAGTGAATGGAATGTGGAGATCTCAGTGAATGGAATGTTAAGGGAGATCTCAGTGAATGGAATGTTAAGGGAGATCTAAGTGATTGGAATGTTAAGGGAGATCTAAGTGATTGGAAATTTAAGGGAGATCTCAGTGATTGGAATGTTAAGGGAGATCTCAGTGAATGGAATGTTAAGGGAGATCTAAGTGATTGGAATGTTAAGGGAGATCTAAGAGATTGGAATGTTAAGGGAGATCTCAGTGATTGGAATGTTAAGGGATATCTAAGTTAATGGAATGTTAAGGGAGATCTCAGTGATTGGAATGTTACGGGAGATCTAAGTGAATGGAATGTTAAGGGAGATCTCAGTGATTGGAATGTTAAGGGAGATGTCAGTGATTGGAATGTTGAGGGAGATCTCAGTGAATTGAATGTTAAGGGAGATCTAAGTGAATTGAATGTTAAGGGAGATCTCAGTGAATGGAATGTTAAGGGAGATCTCAGTGAATGGAATGTTAAGGGAGATCTCAGTGAATGGAATGTTTTAGTATTTTTTGAGAGAATACCAAGTGTGCAAAGGTTTTATCAAGGCAAAGGGTGCATACTTTGAAGAATCTCAAATATAAAATAGATGTTGATTTTTTTAACACTTTTTTGGGGTTACTACATGATTCCATATGTGTTTTTTTCCTAGTTTTGATGTCTTCACTAGTATTCTACAATGTAGAAAATAGTAAAAAAAATAAAGAAAAACCCTGGAATGAGTACAGGTGTGTCCAAACTTTTGACTGGTACTGTATATTTGGGAGAATGTATTTGTTAGACCCCACAGGACAAGTCCAACTAGTCTGTCTCCTTGGACCGTGGCTAATATAGCTGACTAATAATGAGTCAGCATTCCACTTACTTCACTGGTTCTTAGATGACAGTCTATACATAGTAACAGTATATTATGATACTGAAGACATTAGTTTAAAATAATAAACACAGTGTTTCAGACAAGACTGGTCTTGACAACAAGCCATCCATCTTGGTTTTACAAAGAAGAGAAGCCAGCAGGTATGCCTATATAGGAAGTCGTTTCTCTGTGTCCTTCTCCTTCGGCTGGGTTTGTAGTAGAGCCCCACACCTTCATACCACGGGCAGAAAAGAGGTCAATCAGCCACGGCTTGCTACTGCACCGGGGAGGAGAAGGAGAGGGAAGGGAGGAGAGGAAAGAAGGAAAGGAGGGGAGGAAGACCGAGGGGCAGGCCCGCGAAACCAAATAACTCGGATTACCCTCAACAACACATAGTTGTAGAATTACGTCCCTATTCCCTATTGGCCCAGGTTAAAAGTAGTACACTAAATAGGGCATAGTGTGCTATTTGGGTCGCTGGCTGTTTTTTCTCTCTCGATGTCTCAGTTTCAAGGGGCCTTAAAGCCGACCTCAGACCCTCCAGCAGCACATCAAACAATAAGGCACCCTTAGAGTGTCAATGTACTTCTTTAAGGGCTGCACTGGACCCTGGTCTAAAGTAGTGCCCTATATCGGGAGCCCGGTGCCATTTGGGACACAGCCCAGGGACTGTGGATCTGAGGACATTTAGTTTGATTGATTGACACTGAATAAGTGGCCCCTCTTTAAGAATCTGAAGTGCGAGTTTGTTTTTTCTTCCTAGAATGTGGTGAATCGACCCTGTTTCCCTCCCCCCCCCTTACACACCCTACATTGTAAATTGTAAATAAGAATTTGTTCTTAACTGACTTGCCTAGTTAAATAAAAGTTAAATAAACATTTTTTTTTATTACAAATAAATGGGAATAGGACAACTTGAGACCCAACCTTAGAATGCCCTCGAGGGAAGACACACCCACCAAGCCCACCTCAGCAGAGTCAAACGTCCCTCTCCCCTCCTCTCCTCTCCCCTCCTCTCCCCTCCCCTCCTCTCCTCTTGACACACAAAAGCCTTTTTGTTCCAGTAAGAGCAGAATGCTCAGAAAATATTTGTCTGATCCCGGATCCCTCCACCCCAGTCCGTCGTTTTCTCTCCATTTCCTCCCAGGAGGAGTTAGCCTGACTGAGAATTGACAGGCCCATTGAAAGTGACCCGGTGCTGGTGGTTCTGAAGTTTGGGATTTTTGGAGAGAGTGCAGGGTCTCCCTAACACACACACACACACACACACACACACACACACACACACACACACACACACACACACTATACCCTTGCAGGGATTATCCTTTGATCAGCACGTTTCTCACATAACCGACCCCGCACCCTCGCCTCCTCTCGCCCCACCACACCCTACCCCACCCAATGATATCTGTATATATGATGACTGATAGATGGTGCTGTGTTGAAGCCTCCATCTTGGTACTCCCCCACCATTTATAATATACATATGTTTATATACACTAGATGACTGATAGATGGTGCTGTGTTGAAGCCTCCATCTTGGTATTCCCCCACCATTTATAATATATGTATATGTATATATGTATATATACACTAGATGACTGATAGATGGTGCTGTGTTGAAGCCTCCATCTTGGTACTCCCCACCATTTATAATATATATATATTTATATATACACTAGATGACTGATAGATGGTGCTGTGTTGAAGACTCCATCTTGGTACTCCCCACCATTTATAATATATATATATATATATGTATATATATACACTAGATGACTGATAGATGGTGCTGTGTTGAAGCCTCCATCTTGGTATTCCCCCACCATTTATAATATACATATGTTTATATACACTAGATGACTGATAGATGGTGCTGTGTTGAAGCCTCCATCTTGGTACTCCCCCACCATTATAAATAATATTTTGGAAGTGATAGAAATGCATTTATTAATGTCTACATTTGTTTTTGCCACATCTATTATACTACATACACAGTAATGTGTACTTTTAAATCACATTATGTGAGCTAAACATGCAAATGAAAACATATTTAAAAAACGTATAATTCCTGTTATGGTCACCACTACAACATTAATGTCCCCACTACAACAAAAATACTAAAATAAATTGACTACTTCTTCTAGGGAGTGCCAATATGGCCGGCCGGTGGTTTCAAAACCTCTCATTGGCCAATACATAACATCAGCAATCCGGAGTTGATATATTGTACATGATTGATCCCACCACAGCCCCACTACCCCAAGTCCCTGCAGTACCACTGTGTGGTGACTGGGGGCAGTAAGAAGGCTATGGCTAAGTTTAGAATGGCACCCTATTCACTATACAGCTCCCTACCTTTGACCAAGGCCCATAGGACTCTGGGCCCATAGGACTCTGGTCAAAAGTAGTGCACTATATAGGGAATAGGGTGTCACTACAGAGTTAGCCATATGTAGCTCTCTGGATATCCCTCTGGATAAGACAGCAAGGCAGGCAGTCAACCAGCCAGACAGTTAGGCTGTCAGGCAGTCAGTCAGGCAGTCAGTTAGTCAGAGAAGGGAAGCAGTAACACATGGGAACAATTTGACCCAGCAGAGCACGTCTGAGACAGACAGAGACTAGATCAGAGCACGTCTGAGACAGACAGAGACTAGATCAGAGCACGTCTGAGACAGACAGAGACTAGATCAGAGCACGTCTGAGACAGACAAAGACTAGATCAGAGCGCGTGACCAGCTTGCTAAAGAGATCATGCCCTGGCCTGGCCTGCTAAAGAGATCTAGCCCTGGTCTGGTCTGTTAAAGAGATCTAGCCCTGGTCTGTTAAAGAGATCTAGCCCAGGCCTGTTAAAGAGATATCGCCCTGGTCTGTTAAAGAGATCTAACCCTGGCCTGTTAAAGAGATCTAGCCCTGGTCTGTTAAAGAGATCTAGCTCTGGCCTGTTAAAGAGATCTAGCCCTGGCCTGTTAAAGAGATCTAGCCCTGGTCTGGTCTGTTAAAGAGATCTAGCCCTGGTCTTTTGAAGAGATCTAGCCCTGGCCTGTTAAAGAGATCTAGCCCAGGCCTGTTAAAGAGATCTAGCCCTGGTCTGTTAAAGAGATCTAGCTCTGGCCTGTTAAAGAGATCTAGCCCTGGCCTGTTAAAGAGATCTAGCCCTGGTCTGGTCTGTAAAAGAGATCTAGCCCTGGTCTGTTAAAGAGATCTAGCCCTGGCCTGTTAAAGATATCTAGCCCTGGTCTGTTAAAGAGATCTAGTCCTGGTCTGGTCTGTTAAAGAGATCTAGCCCTGGTCTGGCCTGTTAAAGAGATCTAGCCCTGGTCTGTAAAAAAGATCTAGCCCTAGTCTATAAAAGAGATATAGCCCTGGTCTGTAAAAGAGATCTAGCCCTGGTCTGTTAAAGAGATCTAGCCCTGGTCTGTTAAAGAGATCTAGCCCTGGCCTGGTCTGTTAAAGAGATCTAGCCCTGGTCTGGTCTGTTAAAGAGATCTAGTCCTGGTCTGGTCTGTTAAAGAGATCTAGCCCTGGTCTGTTAAAGAGATCTAGTCCTGGTCTGGTCTGTTAAAGAGATCTAGCCCTGGCAAGGCCTGTTAAAGAGATCTAGCCCTGGTCTGATCTGTTAAAGAGATCTAGCCCTGGTCTGGTCTGTTAAAGAGATCTAGCCCTGGTCTGGTCTGTTAAAGAGATCTAGCCCTGGTCTGGTCTGTTAAAGAGATCTAGCCCTGGCCTGGTCTGTTAAAGAGATCTAGCCCTGGTCTGGTCTGTTAAAGAGATCTAGCCCTGGTCTGGTCTGTTAAAGAGATCTAGCCCTGGTCTGGTCTGTTAAAGAGATCTAGCCCTGGTCTGGTCTGTTAAAGAGATCTAGCCCTGGTCTGGTCTGTTAAAGAGATCTAGCCCTGGTCTGGTCTGTTAAAGAGATCTAGCCCTGGTCTGGTCTGTTAAAGAGATCTAGTCCTGGTCTGGTCTGTTAAAGAGATCTAGTCCTGGTCTGGTCTGTTAAAGAGATCTAGCCCTGGCCTAGTAAAGAGATCCAGCCCTGGTCTGGCCTGCTAATAGATCTAGCCCTGACCTGGCCTTGTAAAGAGATCTAGCCCTGGTCTGCTAAAGAGATCTAGCCCTGGTCTGGTCTGTTAAAGAGATCTAGCCCTGGCCTGTTAAAGAGATCTAGCCCTGGCCTGCTAAAGAGATTTAGTCCTGACCTGGTAAAGAGATCTAGTCCTGGTCTGCTAAAGAGATTTAGTCCTGGCCTGGCCTGCTAAAGAGATCTAGCCCTGGCCTGGCCTGGTAAAGAGATTTAGTCCTGGCCTGGCCTGCTAAAGAGATCTAGTCCTGGCCTGGCCCGCTGGTGGTAATACAGTGGATATACTGTGATTTATAAAGCACCTTTAGTCTGGACTATTTGTACTAGTAAATCATGCTTTTATGATGATGGTGATGATGAGGACCTGTTAGTGGTAGTTCTGTGATAACGGCACTGTGATTTAAATTTTGTAAGAAATGTACTTAAACGATCCCAAATGTGTTTAAATTTACCGCCTTCAAACGCCACACCCCTTAATCCGGAGCGATTTACAGTTAAACCAGAGTGCATTCGTCTTGGGATAGCATATCCGTTAAATCATTAGCATTAGCATAACTATTTTTCCTCAGTTCTTTATCAACAACATAATGTTGTGATGATGTGTCTGAGTGCCCACCACATACCTTTACATTGATTTCACAATGCTAATAAAATGCAATGTATTTTTGTATGGCTGGATGCTAGTTTTAAGTCCTCTGCTAATTCACAGTAGGAAGTCCCACCCCTCTGCTAATTCACAGTCGGAAGTCCCACCCCTCTGCTAATTCACAGTAGGAAGTCCCACCCCTCTGCTCGTCAGTAGTGGCCTGGTCGTAAAAGATCCCCGTGGCCAAACATCAAACCTCACCATCTCCATTACTTTCTCAAGGTCTATGAAATACTCCAAATGTTCTGTACCCACATACTCTTTTCCTCTTTACAGATTTATATCAGTAATCATGTATATTTCCTATGTGATCATGATTAAGAAGTTCCTTCCCCTTTAACTTTGTAGTCAACCTCTCTCTAAATTATTCTATAATAACCAAATGTCTGTCTGTCTGTCTTTCTCTCTCTCTCTCTCTCTCCTATATTACCCAGGGTCCTCCAGGGCGTGCTGGTCTTCCTGGTTCAGACGGAGTTCCTGGTCCTCCAGGTACCCTTCTAATGCTGCCAGTAAGTCCCCTCTTACCTCATCTTTCCTCTCTCTCTCTACCTCTCTCCTTCACCTCTCTACCTCATCTTTTCTCTCTCTCTACCTCTCTCCCTCCCTCTCTACCTCTCTCCTTCGCTCTCTACCTCTCTCCTTCCCTCTCTACCTCTCTCCTTCCCTCTACCTCTCTCCTTCCCTCTCTACCTCTCTCCTTCCCTCTCTACCTCTCTCCTTCCCTCTACGTCTCTCCTTCCCTCTCTACCTCTCTCCTTCGCTCTCTACCTCTCTCCTTCCCTCTCTACCTCTCTCCTTCCTTTTCTACCTCTCTCCTTCGCTCTCTACCTCTCTTCTTCCCTCTCTACCTCTCTCCTTCGCTCTCTGCCTCTCTCCTTCGCTCTCTACCTCTCCGCTCTCTACCTCTCTCCTTCGCTCTCTACCTCTCTCCTTCGCTCTCTACCTCTCTCCTTCGCTCTCTACCTCTCTCCGCTCTCTACCTCTCTCCTTCCCTCTCTACCTCTCTCCTTCGCTCTCTACCTCTCCTTCCCTCTCTACCTCTCTCCTTCCCTCTCTACCTCTCTCCTTCGCTCTCTACCTCTCTCCTTCGCTCTCTACCTCTCTCCTTCGCTCTCTACCTCTCTCCTTCGCTCTCTACCTCTCTCCTTCCCTCTCTACCTCTCTCCTTCGCTCTCTACCTCTCTCCTTCGCTCTCTACCTCTCTCCGCTCTCTACCTCTCTCCTTCGCTCTCTACCTCTCTCCTTCCCTCTCTTCCTACTGCTGCTGCTCTTATAAAAGGTTCCATTTTCATGCTGCCAGTAAGTCCCCTCTTACCTCATCTTTCCTCTCTCTCTACCTCTCTCCTTCCCTCTCTTCCTCTCTCCTTCTCTCTCTACCTCTCTCCTTCCCTCTCTTCCTACTGCTGCTGCTCTTATAAAATATTCAATTTTCATGTTGGCAGTAAGTCTTCTTCCCCCTCCTTCCCCCTCCTTCCATCTGTCCTCAGCCTTATCTTCTATATTGTATTCTATGTAATTAGCCTTCATCATTGTCTAAAGGCCCGAATGCAACCCACAACATTTCTCTTTCAACCATGAAGAAACACCATCAACCTCCATATGTCCTGGCTGTCTGACTACCAGCTACCTGTTTCCATTAGGTCATATGTAACCTCCAGTCAACTGTGGTGTCTCTGTTCTGGACCGTGAAGTCACCTTGTTTAACACACTTCACCTCACTGTATCCCCGTTAAGCCCTCGGTACATATAAACCTCAGTCATTCACCTTGTAAATGTCACTGGGTGCAGTGGACTGGAACCGGTGACTGTGTAACCACTCTGCATGCAGCTCAGCGGACATTTTGGATCTAATGGATCTGTCATGGAGCCCAATGACGGGTTTATACACACTGCAGGGCTGCACCTCAGTGTCCGTGTTGGATATGGTGGTGTTCCCCTGCTCAGACTTCGCTGACTCATGCCAGATAGGTATTTTACGTGTCAGCTAACCACATCATGTGTTAGAGCTATCTGGTGCCTGAAGGCACGTCGGTGACGTGGCAAGCAACCATTGGTTGATGCTTGCAACGTCTGAGTAGGGGTGGCGGGACCATCGTCTGTCTGGGACGACCAGTGATGCTGATGAACACACAGGGCTGCATAAAGAATATATATTATATTATATTTTATATATATATATATATAAATAATATAGAGAGAGTGTGTATTATTAGCCAAACAAAAGGTCCGACCTCAAAAATATATATTTTTACATTTTTTTTAAATTATTCTTTTCACATAGGGCTATCAGAGATTCTATCATGTTCTGAGATGTCGTAATGTGTGACGGCTGCCCACAGAGATCATGTTCTGAGATGTCGTAATGTGTAATGGCTGCCCACAGAGATCCTATCATGTTCTGAGATGTCGTAATGTGTAATGGCTACCCACAGAGATCCTATAGTGTTCTGAGATGTCGTAATGTGTGACGGCTGCCCACAGAGATCCTATAGTGTTCTGAGATGTCGTAATGTGTGACGGCTGCCCACAGAGATCATGTTCTGAGATGTCGTAATGTGTGACGGCTGCCCACAGAGATCTATCCTGTTCTGAGATGTCGTAATGTGTGACGGCTGCCCACAGAGATCATGTTCTGAGATGTCGTAATGTGTGACGGCTGCCCACAGAGATCCTATCATGTTCTGAGATGTCGTAATGTTTGACGGCTGCCCACAGAGATCATGTTCTGAGATGTCGTAATGTGTGACGGCTGCCCACAGAGATCCTATAGTGTTCTGAGATGTCGTAATGTGTGACGGCTGCCCACAGAGATCCTATCATGTTCTGAGATGTCGTAATGTGTAATGGCTACCCACAGAGATCCTATAGTGTTCTGAGATGTCGTAATGTGTGACGGCTGCCCACAGAGATCCTATAGTGTTCTGAGATGTCGTAATGTGTGACGGCTGCCCACAGAGATCATGTTCTGAGATGTCGTAATGTGTGACGGCTGCCCACAGAGATCATGTTCTGAGATGTCGTAATGTGTGGCGGCTGCCCACAGAGATCCTATAGTGTTCTGAGATGTCGTAATGTTTGGCGGCTGCCCACAGAGATCCTATAGTGTTCTGAGATGTCGTAATGTGTGGCGGCTGCCCACAGAGATCCTATAGTGTTCTGAGATGTCGTAATGTGTGACGGCTGCCCACAGAGATCAGTGTTCTGAGATGTCGTAATGTGTGACGGCTGCCCACAGAGATCATGTTCTGAGATGTCGTAATGTGTGACGGCTGCCCACAGAGATCCTATAGTGTTCTGAGATGTCGTAATGTGTGACGGCTGCCCACAGAGATCCTATCGTGTTCTGAGATGTCGTAATGTGTGACGGCTGCCCACAGAGATCATGTTCTGAGATGTCGTAATGTGTGACGGCTGCCCACAGAGATCATGTTCTGAGATGTCGTAATGTGTGACGGCTGCCCACAGAGATCATGTTCTGAGATGTTGTAATGTGTGACGGCTGCCCACAGAGATCCTATAGTGTTCTGAGATGTCGTAATGTGTGACGGCTGCCCACAGAGATCCTGTTCTGAGATGTCGTAATGTGTGACGGCTGCCCACAGAGATCATGTTCTGAGATGTCGTAATGTGTGACGGCTGCCCACAGAGATCATGTTCTGAGATGTCGTAATGTGTGGCGGCTGCCCACAGAGATCCTATAGTGTTCTGAGATGTCGTAATGTGTGGCGGCTGCCCACAGAGATCCTGTTCTGAGATGTCGTAATGTGTGACGGCTGCCCACAGAGATCATGTTCTGAGATGTCGTAATGTGTGACGGCTGCCCACAGAGATCATGTTCTGAGATGTCGTAATGTGTGACGGCTGCCCACAGAGATCCTATAGTGTTCTGAGATGTCGTAATGTGTGGCGGCTGCCCACAGAGATCCTATAGTGTTCTGAGATGTCGTAATGTGTGGCGGCTGCCCCAGATATCCTGTTCTGAATGTCGTAATGTGTGACGGCTGCCCACAGAGATCCTATAGTGTTCTGAGATGTCGTAATGTGTGGCGGCTGCCCACAGAGATCCTGTTCTGAGATGTCGTAATGTGTGACGGCTGCCCACAGAGATCATGTTCTGAGATGTCGTAATGTGTGGCGGCTGCCCACAGAGATCCTATAGTGTTCTGAGATGTCGTAATGTGTGGCAGCTGCTCAGTAGTTTGTATCTTTGTGTGTTTGCTTTGCTTGTTCTCTAACGCTTTCGTTTCTTGTTTTGTGATTGACAGTTCCGTGCTGGTGGAGATGCACATAAGGGACCAGTGGTCTCAGCTCAGGAGGCCCAAGCCCAGGCCATCCTGTCCCAAGCCAGGGTAAGACACAACTATCTTATATGGTTATATTAAAGTTTTGATATCATAACGCTATATTAACTGTACTGTATATAATGGCAGGTTAGGGTACAGCTAGGGCATCTTCTATATTATATACTACCTGAAATAAGACTATATTACATTAATACTGTATATAATGTTAGGGTATGACTCAGAACCTAATGTAGTGCACTATTTAAGGAATATGGTGCCATTGATCTATTTTTTACTTCACACTTATTTGTCTTCAAACTGCATTGTTGGTTAAGGGCTTGTAAGTTAGCATTTCACTGTAAGGTCTACACCTGTATAAGGACTGTGTAAAAAGGCTTGTTATCTCGCTGTAGTTTATGATGAGCTCTCTGTCCAATCACAGCTCTCCATGAGGGGTCCTCCTGGGCCAATGGGAATGTCAGGAAGATCTGGGCCTTTGGTGAGTCTCTCACACAAATGCCAACGGCATCGCACACACACACACGCACACGCACGCGCACACACACACACACACACACACACACACACACACACACACACACACACACACACACACACACACACACACACAATGTGATGTTCAGCCAGTATGTTTGGCATGGAGAGTAAAACATTGCTGAAAACACATTATATACATCCAGCTATTATTTACGCTAAGTGCAACATATTGAGGGCTCCCGGGGGCTCCCGAGGGGCGCAGTGGTCTAAGGCACTGCATCTCAGTGCAAGTTGGCATCACTACAGTCCCTGGTTTGAATCCAGGCTGAATCACATCCGGCCCGGGATTGGGAGTCCCATAGGGCGGCGCACAATTGGCCCAGCATCGTCCGGGATTGGCCGGGGTAGGCCGTCATTGTAAATAAGTTTGTTTGTTCTTAACTGACTTGCCAGGTAAAAAAAAATTTAAATGTCAGGCTGAACAGAACAAGAGCTGTCCTGGCGACAGGTATACGGTGCATTCGGAAAGTATTCAGACCCCTTGACTTTTTCCATATTTTGTTGAAGCACCTTTGGCAGCGATTACACCATCGAGTCTTCTTGGGAATGATGCTACAAGCTTGGCACAACTGTATTTGGGGAGTTTCTTCCATTCTTCTCTGCAGATCCTCTCAAGCTCTGTCAGGTTGGATGGGGAGTGTCGCTGCACAGCCATTTTCAGGTCTCTCCAGAGATGTTAGATTGGGTTCAAGTCCGGACTCTGGCTGGGCCACTCAAGGACATTCAGAGACTTGTCCCGAAGCCACTTCTGCATTGTCTTGGCTGTGTGCTTAGGGTTGTTGTCCTATTGGAAGGTGAACCTTCGCCCCAGTCTGAGGTCCTGAGCTCTCTGGAGCAGGTTTTCATCAAGGATCTCTCTGTACTTTGCTCCGTTCATCTTTCTCTCGATCAAGATTAGTCTCCTAGTCCCTGTCGCTGAAAAACATCCCCTCAGCATGATGCTGCCACCACCATGCTTCACCGTAGGGATGGTGCCAGGTTTCCCCCAGACGTGACGCTTTGCATTCAGGCCATAGATTTCAATCTTGGGTTCATCAGACCAGAGAATCGCACAGACTCTCTTATCCAGAGCCACTACAGTAGTGAGTCATTTAACAGACTCTCTTATCCAGAGCCACTACAGTAGTGAGTCATTTAGCAGACTCTCTTATCCAGAGCCACTACAGTAGTGAGTCATTTAACAGACTCTCTTATCCAGAGCCACTACAGTAGTGAGTCATTTAACAGACTCTCTTATCCAGAGCCACTACAGTAGTGAGTCATTTAACAAACTATTTTACCCAGAGCATCTTCTGGTGGGTACATTGTTTGTACTGGTCCTCTGTGGGAATCAAACCCACAACCTTGCCTTTGCAATCGCAATGTTACACCAACTGAGCCACGTGGGACAAATGCGTAATGTTTAATACACTTTGTCTGTAAACTAGTTGGTGTAGGTAATGTTAGGCTATCATAGCTTGTTTGACTGTTAAAAACCATTGAACATGTTTTGGACATGGCCTCTCGAGTGGTGCAGCGGTCTAAGCCACTGCATCGCAGTGCTAGAGACGTCACTACAGCCTCGGGTTCGATCACAGGCTGTGTCACAGCCGGCCGTGACCGGGAGACCCATGAGGCTGCGCACAATTTGCTCAGCGTCGGGTGCCTGCAAGCTGACTTCGGTCGCCAGCTGAACGGTGTTTCCTCCGACACATTGGTGCGATTGGCTTCCGGGTTAAGCGAGCAGTGTGTCAAGAAGCAGTGTGGCTTGGCAGGGTTGTGTTTCGGAGGACGCATGACTCTCGACCTTCACCTCTCCCGAGTCCTTAGGGGAGTTGTCGTGATGGGACAAAACTGTAACTACCAAATGGGGAGAAAGGGGGTAAAAAAGCATTTTAGTTTGGACTGTGCCTTTAAAGGATTGTCATGTGGACTGGCCACCCCCTGGTTTCTCTCTAGGTTCCCTCAGAGCCTGGTTCCTCTCTAGGTTTCCTCAGAGCCTGGTTCCTCTCTAGGTTCCCTCAGAGCCTGGTGCCTGGATCCTCTCTCGGTTCCCTCAGAGCCTGGTTCCTGGTTCCTCTCTCGGTTTCCTCAGTGCCTGGTTCCTGGTTTCTCTCTAGGTTTCCTCAGAGCCTGGTTCCTCTCTAGGTGCCCTTAGAGCCTGGTTTCTCTCTATGTTCCCTTAGAGCCTTGTTTCTCTCTAGGTTCCCTCAGAGCCTGGTTTCTCTCTAGGTTCCCTTAGAGCCTGGTTCCTCTCTAGGTTCCCTTAGAGCCTGGTTCCTCTCTAGGTTCCCTCAGAGCCTGGTTCCTGGTTTCTCTCTAGGTTTCCCTCAGAGCCTGGTTCCTCTCTAGGTTTCCTCAGAGCCTGGTTCCTCTCTAGGTTCCCTTAGAGCCTGGTTTCTCTCTATGTTCCCTTAGAGCCTGGTTTCTCTCTAGGTTCCCTTAGAGCCTGGTTCCTCTCTAGGTTCCCTTAGAGCCTGGTGCCTCTCTATGTTCCCTCAGAGCCTGGTTCCTGGTTTCTCTCTAGGTTCCCTCAGAGCCTGGTTCCTCTCTAGGTTTCCTCAGAGCCTGGTTCCTCTCTAGGTTCCCTTAGAGCCTGGTTTCTCTCTATGTTCCCTTAGAGCCTGGTTTCTCTCTAGGTTCCCTTAGAGCCTGGTTCCTCTCTAGGTTCCCTCAGAGCCTGGTTCCTCTCTAGGTTCCCTTAGAGCCTGGTTTCTCTCTATGTTCCCTTAGAGCCTGGTTCCTCTCTCAGTTTCCTTAGAGCCTGGTTCCTCTCTAGGTTCCCTAAGAGCCTGGTTCCTCTCTAGGTTCCCTCAGAGCCTGGTTCCTCTCTAGGTTCCCTCAGAGCCTGGTTCCTGGTTTCTCTCTAGGTTCCCTCAGAACCTGGTTCCTCTCTAGGTTTCCTCAGAGCCTGGTTCCTCTCTAGGTGCCCTTAGAGCCTGGTTTCTCTCTATGTTCCCTTAGAGCCTTGTTTCTCTCTAGGTTCCCTTAGAGCCTGGTTCCTCTCTAGGTTCCCTTAGAGCCTGGTTCCTCTCTAGGTTCCCTCAGAGCCTGGTTCCTGGTTTCTCTCTAGGTTCCCTCAGAGCCTGGTTCCTCTCTAGGTTCCCTCAGAGCCTGGTTCCTCTCTAGGTTTCCTCAGAGCCTGGTTCCTCTCTAGGTTTCCTTAGAGCCTGGTTTCTCTCTAGGTTCCCTTAGAGCCTGGTTTCTCTCTAGGTTCCCTTAGAGCCTGGTTCCTCTCTAGGTTCCCTTAGAGCCTGGTTCCTCTCTAGGTTCCCTCAGAGCCTGGTTCCTGGTTTCTCTCTAGGTTCGCTTAGAACCTGGTTCCTCTCTAGGTTTCCTCAGAGCCTGGTTCCTCTCTAGGTGCCCTTAGAGCCTGGTTTCTCTCTATGTTCCCTTAGAGCCTTGTTTCTCTCTAGGTTCCCTTAGAGCCTGGTTCCTCTCTAGGTTCCCTTAGAGCCTGGTTCCTCTCTAGGTTCCCTCAGAGCCTGGTTCCTGGTTTCTCTCTAGGTTCCCTCAGAGCCTGGTTCCTCTCTAGGTTCCCTCAGAGCCTGGTTCCTCTCTAGGTTTCCTCAGAGCCTGGTTCCTCTCTAGGTTTCCTTAGAGCCTGGTTTCTCTCTAGGGTCCCTTAGAGCCTGGTTTCTCTCTAGGTTCCCTTAGAGCCTGGTTCCTCTCTAGGTTCCCTTAGAGCCTGGTTCCTCTCTAGGTTCCCTCAGAGCCTGGTTCCTGGTTTCTCTCTAGGTTCCCTCAGAGCCTGGTTCCTCTCTAGGTTCCCTCAGAGCCTGGTTCCTCTCTAGGTTTCCTCAGAGCCTGGTTCCTCTCTAGGTTTCCTCAGAGCCTGGTTCCTCTCTAGGTTCCCTTAGAGCCTGGTTTCTCTCTAGGTTCCATTAGAGCCTGGTTCCTCTCTAGGTTCCCTTAGAGCCTGGTTCCTCTCTAGGTTCCCTCAGAGCCTGGTTCCTGGTTTCTCTCTAGGTTCCCTCAGAGCCTGGTTCCTCTCTAGGTTCCCTCAGAGCCTGGTTCCTCTCTAAGTTCCCTTAGAGCCTGGTTTCTCTCTAGGTTCCCTCAGAGCCTGGTTCCTCTCTAGGTTCCCTCAGAGCCTGGTGCCTGGATCCTCTCTCGGTTTCCTCAGAGCCTGGTTCCTCTCTAGGTTCCCTCAGAGCCTGGTTCCTCTCTAGGTTCCCTTAGAGCCTGGTTCCTCTCTAGGTTCCCTCAGAGCCTGGTTCCTGGTTCCGCTCTCAGTTTCCTCAGAGCCTGCATCCTCCTTAGGGTCCCTCAGAGCCTGGTTCCTGGTTCCTCTCTCGGTTTCCTCAGAGCCTGGATCCTCTCTAGGTTCCCTCAGAGCCTGGTTCCTGGATCCTCTCTCAGTTCCCTCAGTGCCTGGTTCCTGGTTCCTCTCTTGGTTCCCTCAGAGCCTGGTTCCTCTCTCGGTTTCCTCAGAGCCTGGTTCCTCTCTAGGTTCCCTCAGAGCCTGGTGCCTGGATCCTCTCTCGGTTTCCTCAGAGCCTGGTTCCTCTCTAGGTTCCCTCAGAGCCTGGTTCCTCTCTAGGTTCCCTTAGAGCCTGGTTTCTCTCTAGGTTCCCTCAAAGCCTGGTTCCTCTCTAGGTTTCCTCAGAGCCTGGTTCCTGGTTCCTCTCTCGGTTTCCTCAGAGCCTGGATCCTCTCTAGGTTCCCTCAGAGCCTGGTTCCTGGATCCTCTCTCAGTTCCCTCAGTGCCTGGTTCCTGGTTCTTCTCTTGGTTCCCTCAGAGCCTGGTTCCTGGTTCCTCTCTAGGTTCCATCAGAGCCTAGTTCCTCTGTTGGTTGCTTCCTGGGTTTTTCCATTGTGCTCCTTTGTGGTTTTAGACTGGGTTTCTGTAAAGCTCTTGGTGATTTCAGGCTGGGTTTCTGTAAAGCTCTTTATGACAACTGCTGATGATTGATTGATTGATTGATGTGTCCTCAGGGTGGACCTGGACCTAATGGACTGAAGGGAGACGGAGGAGACAACGGTCCTCAGGTGAGAATCATGTTAGCTCCCTCTACTAAGATATGTGACCCACTGGGTGTAACCAAGGTCGCTTGCGCGCAAGACTATGTTGTAGAGTTCTCTGAATAAAGAGGTAAAATATCTATTATTTTTAACCAATGCATGAAATGTTCTACATTATATAAAAGTTTCTCTCTTTCTCTCTCTCTCTCTCTCTCTCTCTCTCTCTCTCTCTCTCTCTCTCTCTCTCTCTCTCTCTCTCTCTCTCTCTCTCTGTGTGTGTAGGGTCCCAGAGGTCTTCAGGGTCCAACTGGCTCACCTGGAAAAGCAGGAAAGAGGGTAAGATAAGAGTTAATGTGATTGGCTGTGTCAGTACAGTGTAGAAGAGAGTAGACTGAAGAGAGTAGACTGCCAAAATATCCTCCAGGTGAACTGTGTGTGTGTTTTATTATTATTATTGTTGTTGTTATTGTTGTTATTGTTATTGTTATTGTTATTATTATTATTATTATTGTTGTTGTTGTTGCTGTTATTATTATTATTATTGTTGTTATTGTTATTGTTATTATTATTATTATTATTGTTATTGTTATTATTATTGTTGTTGCTATTGCTATTATTATTATTATTGTTGTTGTTTTTATTATTGTTATTATTATTATTGTTGTTATTGTTATTATTATTATTATTGTTGTTGTTATTGTTATTGTTATTATTATTATTGTTGTTATTGTTATTATTATTATTGTTGTTGTTATTGTTATTATTATTGTTATTGTTGTTGCTGTTATTATTATTATTGTTATTGTTATTGTTATCGTTCTTATTATTATTATTGTTATTATCATTGTTATTGTTGCTGTTAATATTATTATTATTATTATTGTTGTTGTTTTTATTGTTATTATTACTATTGTTATTATTATTTTTACTATTACCATTATCATCTGTATTATTATTATGTATACTGTATGTGTGTATCGTTCCACTGACCTCTGATATGTTCCCCACAGGGTCGTAACGGAGCTGACGGTGCCAGGGGTATGCCAGGAGAGTCGGGCGGCAAGGTATGTACAACCACTGCTACAGGTATCCAATACATATATATGTATATAGTCTCTAAACTTGATCTATTAAACAGATCATTATGTGGTACTATCTCCAGTCTCTATACTTTAACCACTGTAACTTTGTCTAGTCACATTGTGGTAATGTGACGTGTTTGTGTGATGTGATGTTGACCTCTCCTGTTGTTGTTTTCCGGCTGTGACTTGTACAGGGGGACCGAGGTTTCGACGGGCTCCCAGGTCTCCCGGGAGAGAAGGGACACAGGGTAGGTGTAACACAGAGTGGTTGTTTGGGGAACGATGCAGAATGATGAGCCTCAAAACTGTGCTAGCCCGTTAATCTAAAACCTACCAATCAGCATGCTGTCTGTAAATATGTGCAAACGTCCGACAGTCCAAGTTGTGTCTGAAAATACCTTCAAATGACATCACTGTTACCAAGCTATCAATCTGTGAAGCTCAAGACTCACTCATTACTGGACTCTAACTGCAGTGTCCAATCAGTGCAGGGACAGGATAGAGAGAGGGCTGATGTGTATTTAAGTGAGTGTGTGTGTGTGTGTGTGTGTGTGTGTGTGTGTGTGTGTGTGTGTGTGTGTGTGTCTACATCAGTGCCTTAGCCTACGTTCACCGCCCCAGTGTTGACAGACATTAGAAACTCGTAATAACATTCACCCAATTATAGTGGGAGAGGATCCACCAGACCGGGCTGAACTGTCCTTTGGTCAAGAGAAACGCCTTAGTGAAAATGGAGTTGTAGTTAGTGTAATTCTGGGCTCTGTCTAGTCTGGAAATAAATGTGCAGAGATCACAGAGCAAGAGTATTTCCAGACACAGGACTGGTCTCTGTATTACAACATGACAGAGCAGACAGAGTCAAGACAGAGTAAAGACAGTCAAGACAGAGTAAAGACAGTCAAGACAGAGTAAAGACAGTAAAGACAGAGTAAAGACAGTCAAGACAGAGTAAAAACAGTAAAGACAGATTAAAGACAGAATAAAGACAGTAAAGACAGAGTAAAGACAGATAAAGACAGAGTAAAGACAGATAAAGACAGAGTAAAGACAGAATAAAGACAGTAAAGACAGAGTAAGACAGATAAAGACAGAGTAAAGACAGATAAAGACAGAGTAATACAGATAAAGACAGAGTAAAGACAGTAAAGACAGATAAAGACAGAGTAAAGACAGATAAAGACAGTAAAGACAGATAAAGACAGAGTAAAGACAGATAAAGACAGATAAAGACAGAGTAAAGACAGAGTAAAGACAGATAAAGACAGAGTAAAGACAGAGTAAAGAAGACAGAGTAAAGACAGATAAAGACAGATAAAGACAGAGTAAAGACAGATAAAGACAGAGTAAAGATGGAGTAAAGACAGATAAAGACAGAGTAAAGATAGTAAAGACAGATAAAGACAGAGTAAAGATAGTAAAGACAGAGTAAAGACAGATAAAGACAGAGTAAAGACAGATAAAGACAGAGAAAGACAGATAAAGACAGAGTAAAGACAGAGTAAAGACAGATAAAGACAGAGAAAAGACAGATAAAGACAGATAAAGACAGAGTAAAGACAGATAAGAAAGACAGTAAAGACAGAGTAAAGACAGAATAAAGACAGTAAAGACAGAGTAAAGACAGTCAAGACAGAGTAAAAACAGTAAAGACAGTAAAGACAGAGTAAAGACAGATAAAGACAGAGTAAAGACAGATAAAGACAGAGTAAAGACAGATAAAGACAGAGTAATACAGATAAAGACAGAGTAAAGACAGAGTAAAGACAGTAAAGACCGATAAAGGCAGATTAAGACAGAGTAAAGACAGAGTAAAGACAGTAAAGACCGATAAAGGCAGATTAAGACAGAGTAAAGACAGAGTAAAGAGAGAGTAAAGGTTTACTCTTCCTTTACTCTGTCTTTACTGGCAGTGAAGACAGTAAAACATTGTAAAGACATAGTAAATACAGATAAAGACAGAGTAAAGATGGAGTAAAGACAGATAAAGACAGAGTAAAGACAGATAAAGACAGAGTTAAAGAGAGTAAAGACAGATAAAGACAGATAAAGACAGATAAAGACAGAGTAAAGACAGTAAAGACATCTCTCTCTCTCTCTGCAGGGTGAGCTGGGGTCCACCGGCTCTCCAGGTGCTCCAGGAGAGGATGGCCAGAGAGTGAGTACCCCCAAACTACACATCCCATGATGCTGTCTGATAAACCTCTCCCTCTATTCCACAAAAACCCACTCTTCTCTTCGCTCTCTTTTCGACAGGGCGAGGACGGTGAGATCGGACAGAGGGGTCTGGCTGGAGAGAGTGTAAGTATTTTCTAATGTGTAATACCATTGTCAAAGATAACAGACTTGTGTATCAGATACTTCAGACAGACTTGCAGAGGTGCAAAAGGAAAATAGTGGCCCAGAGGTGCAAGGAAAATAGTGGCCCAGAGGTGCAAGGAAAATAGTGGCCCAGAGGTGCAAGGAAAATAGTGGCCCAGAGGTTGAAGATGACATCACCTAAACGCCTCAGTCTCCTTCACCCCGACAGACATTCTCTCCTTCCCCCAACACACACTTCTTACCTGCCCACTTCCCCTCTATGCCCATTACATCAATTACTTAAACAGAAGACCCCACCCTTCTCTCTTTGCACTTTCCTCCCAACCTTCTTTTCCCCAATCGCCTTCTCCACACTTCTCCTTCCCTCCTCATCTCTCCCCTCCTTCCTCTCCCTACCTCTCCCCACTTCTCCTCTCCCAAACCCTTCATCCCCTCCCTTTCTTCCCTCCTTATCAATTCAATTTAATTTCAATATCAATTTAAGGGGCTTTATTGGGATGGGAAACATATTTTCACATTGACAATGCTATCTCTTACCACTTTTCCTCTTCTCTCCTTTCCCTCCTCTCCCTACCTTCTTACCTCCTCTCCCTACCTCTCCCCACTTACCTCCTCTCCCTACCTCTCCCCACTTACCTCCTCTCCCTACCTCTCCCCACTTACCTCCTCTCCCTACCTCTCCCCACTTACCTCCTCTCCCTACCTCTCCCTACTTACCTCCTCTCCCTACCTCTCCCCCTTACTTACCTCCTCTCCCTACCTCTCCCTACCTCTTACCTCCTCTCCCTACCTCTCCCCACTTACCTCCTCTCCCTACCTCTCCCTACCTCTCCCTACTCTCCCTACTTCCCTCCTCTCCCTACCTCTCCCCACTTACCTCCTCTCCCTACCTCTCCCCACTTACCTCCTCTCCCTACCTCTCCCTACTTACCTCCTCTCCCTACCTCTCCCTACTTCCCTCCTCTCCCTACCTCTCCCCACTTACCTCCTCTCCCTACCTCTCCCTACTTACCTCCTCTCCCTACCTACCTCCTCTCCCTACTCCTACTTACCTCCTCTCCCTACCTCTTCCCTACTTCCCTCCCTCCCTACCTCTCCCCCTTACCTCCTCTCCCTACCTCTCCTACTTCCTCCTCTCCCTACCTCTCCCTACTTACCTCCTCTCCCTACCTCTCCCTACTTCCCTCCTCTCCTACCTCCCTCCTCTCCCTACCTCTCCCTACTTACCTCCTCTTCCTACCTCTCCCTACTTCCCTCCTCTCCCTACCTCTCCCCCTTACCTCCTCTCCCTACCTCTCCCCACTTACCTCCTCTCCCTACCTCTCCCTACTTCCCTCCTCTTCCCTCCCCACTTACCTCCCTCCCTACCTCTCCCTACTTCCCTCCTCTCCCTAATTCCCTCACCTCTCCCTACCTTTCCCTACTTCCCTCCTCTCCCTACCTCTCCCAACTTCTCCTCTCCCCCTCTCCCTACTTCCCTCCCTCCCACCTCTCCCTACTTCCCTCCTCTCCCTACCTCTCCCCCACTTACCTCCTCTCCCTACCCTCCACTTCTCCTTTCCCTCCCCCACTTCCCTCCTCTCACTCCCCAATTCCCTCATCTCCCTACCTTTCCCTACTTCCCTCCCTCCCCTACCTCTCCCCACTTCCCTCATCTCCCTCTCACCACTTCTCTCCCTCCCCTACTTTCCCTCTATCTCCCTACTTCCCTTCTCCCACCTCCACTTCTCCTCTCCCTCCCCCACTTCCCTCCTCTCCTCTTCTCTCCCTACATCTCCCCACTTCCCTCCTCTCCCTACCTCTCCCCACTTCCCTCCTCTCCCTACCTCTCACCACTTCTCCTCTCCCTACTTCCCTCCTCTCCCTACCTCTCCCTACTTCCCTCCTCTCCCTACCTCTCCCTACTTCCCTCCTCTCCCTACCTCTTCCAACTTCTCCTCTCCCTCCCCACTTCCCTCCTCTCCTCTTCTCTCCCTACGTCTCCCCACTTCCCTCCTCTCTCTACCTCTCCCCACTTCCCTCCTCTCCCCACCTCTCACCACTTCTCCTCTCCCTACTTCCCTCCTCTCCCTCCTCTCCCTACTTCCCTCCTCTCCCTACCTCTCCCCTACCTCTCCCTACTTCCCTCCTCTCCCTACCTCTCCCTACCTCTCCCCTACTTCCCTCCTCTCCCTACCTCTCCCTACCTCTCCCCCTACTTCCCTCCTCTCCCTACTTCCCTCCTCTCCCTACTTCCCTCCTCTCCCTACCTCTCCCTACTTCCCTCCTCTCCCTCCTCTCCTACTTCCCTCCTCTCCCTACTTCCCTCCTCTCCCTACTTCCCTCCTCTCCCTACCTCTCCCTACTTCCCTCCTCTCCCTACCTCTCCCCTACTTCCCTCCTCTCCCTACCTCTCCCTTCTTCCCTCCTCTCCCTACTTCCCTCCTCTCCCTACTTCCCTCCTCTCCCTACCTCTCCCTACTTCCCTCCTCTCCCTCCTCTCCCTACTTCCCTCCTCTCCCTACTTCCCTCCTTCCCTCTTCCCTCCTCTCCCTCCTCTCCCTACTTCCCTCCTCTCCCTACTTCCCTCCTCTCCCTCCTCTCCCTACTTCCCTCCTCTCCCTACTTCCCTCCTCTCCCTACTTCCCTCCTCTCCCTACCTCTCCCTACTTCCCTCCTCCCTCCCTCCCTACTTCCCTCCTTCCCTACCTCTCCCTACTTCCCTCCTCTCCCTCCTCTCCCTACTTCCCTCCTCTCCCTACCTCTCCCTACTTCCCTCCCTCCCTTCCCTCCTCTCCCTACCTCTCCCCTTCCCTCCTCTCCCTCCTCTCCCTACTTCCCTCCTCTCCCTACCTCTCCCTACTTCCCTCCTCTCCCTACCTCTCCCTACTTCCCTCCTTCCCTCCTCTCCCTCTTCCCTCCTCTCCCTACTTCCCTCCTCTCCCTACCTCTCCCTACTTCCCTCCTCTCCCTACCTCCCTACTTCCCTCCTCTCCCTCCTCTCCCTTCCCTCCCTCCCTCCTCTCCCTACTTCCCTCCTCTCCCTCCTCTCCCTACTTCCCTCCTCTCCCTACCTCTCCCTACTTCCCTCCTCTCCCTCCTCTCCCTACTTCCCTCCTCTCCCTACTTCCCTCCTCTCCCTACCTCTCCCTACTTCCCTCCTCTCCCTCCTCTCCCTACTTCCCTCCTCTCCCTACCTCTCCCTACTTCCCTCCTCTCCCTACCTCTCCCTACTTCCCTCCTCTCCCTCCTCTCCCTACTTCCCTCCTCTCCCTACTTCCCTCCTCTCCCTACCTCTCCCTACTTCCCTCCTCTCCCTCCTCTCCCTACTTCCCTCCTCTCCCTACCTCTCCCTACTTCCCTCCTCTCCCTCCTCTCCCTACTTCCCTCCTCTCCCTACTTCCCTCCTCTCCCTACCTCTCCCTACTTCCCTCCTCTCCCTCCTCTCCCTACTTCCCTCCTCTCCCTACCTCTCCCTACTTCCCTCCTCTCCCTACCTCTCCCTACTTCCCTCCTTCCCTCCTCTCCCTACTTCCCTCCTTCCCTACCCTCTCCCTCCTCTCCCTACCTCTCCCTACTTCCCTCCTCTCCCTACTTCCCTACTTCCCTCCTCTCCTCCTCTCCCTACTTCCCTCCTCTCCCTACCTCTCCCTACTTCCCTCCTCTCCCTACCTCTCCCTACTTCCCTCCTCTCCCTACCTCTCCCTACTTCCCTCCTCTCCTTACCCTCCTGAAGACTCATAATGTTTCCCTTGGTGAGATGTGTGAGACTGACAGAGTTGGAGTATCTAATAGCTCCTCACAGGAAATATATAGGAATGAAAATAAGAAACAGGAGATATATAGCTTGAGAAGCTTTTCTCACTTTACCCATGAGAGATAACTACATTCTCCTCCTGGCTGGCCTCATATGAACCATAGAAAGATATCCTCAATGTTTGGTCTGTATGGCCCAATTGTCTCTGTCCTATTTATTGTACAAATGTCCAAAAGACAAAAGACTGCAGTAAATACAGATCAGTGAGCAGTTAAGTACTTGTAGTTACCATAATGGCCACATGAGGTCAGTGTTGCTATTTCTCAGCTAGGCTTCAGTGGACACTGTACATTCTGCCAACACCACTGATGATTCTGCAACTACGGGCTTTGTTGTGTTCCCCGGGGGGTTGATTTATGAGAAAACATTTCATGTTTTATTATTCATTTGTTTACTTTAAAAAAAAAAAAGAGGGCACCAATTCATCCAACTTTAGAGAGCCTTGACGATCGTTCCACGTGTGAGGTGCAAAAACAATAAAAGCAGATTAACCTAACTCAGTGGCAACCATCCCTGAGACTGGTGTCTCTGTAAGTTAACAATGACGTGGCCCAGCTGGTATTTAAGAGCTGATGGCTCAGATGGTATTTAAGAGCTGATGGCTCAGCTGGTATTTAAGAGCTGCTGGCTCAGCTGGTATTTAAGAGCTGCTGGCTCAGCTGGTATTTAAGAGCTGCTGGCTCAGCTGGTATTTAAGAGCTGCTGGCTCAGCTGGTATTTAAGAGCTGCTGGTCCCAGCTGGTATTTAAGAGCTGATGGCTCAGCTGGTATTTAAGAGCTGCTGGTCCCAGCTGGTATTTAAGAGCTGCTGGTCCCAGCTGGTATTTAAGAGCTGCTGGCCCAGCTGGTATTTAAGAGCTGCTGGCTCAGCTGGTATTTAAGAGCTGCTGGTCCCAGCTGGTATTTAAGAGCTGCTGGCTCAGCTGGTATTTAAGAGCTGCTGGCTCAGCTGGTATTTAAGAGCTGATGGCTCCACTTAAGTAAGCAAAAAAAGAGGCCTGCAATGTACGCTACAGTTCAAAAGTTTGAGGTCACTAAGGAATGTCCTTGTTTTTGAAAGAAAAGCTCATTTTTCTGTCCATTAAAATAACATAAAATTGATCAGAAATACAGTGTAGACATTGTTAATGTTGTAAATTACTATTGTAGCTGGAAACGGCAGATTTTTTTATGGAATATCTACATAGGCGTCAAGATGCCCATTATCAGCAACCATCACTCCTGTGTTCCAATGTCACGTTGTGTTAGCTAATCCAAGTTTATCATTTTAAAAGGCTAATTTATCATTAGAAAACCATTTTGTAATTATGTTAGCACAGCTGAAAACTGTTGTCCTGATTAAAGAAGCAATAAAACTGTCCTTCTTTGGACTAGTTGAGTATCTGTAGCATCAGCATTTGTGGGTTTGAATACAGGCTCAAACTGGCCAGAAACAAATACCTTTCTTCTGAAACTCATCAGTCTAATGAAGGTTATTCCATGCGAGAAATTGTCAAGAAACTGAAGAGCTCGTACAACGCTGTGTGCTACTCCCTTCACAGAACAGAGCAAACTGTCTCTAACCAGAATAGAAAGAGGAGTGGGAGGCCCCGGTGCACAACTGAGCGAATGAATTTATTTGCAAATTTATTTGCAAATTATGGTGAAACATAAGTATTTGGTCACCTACAAACAAGCAAGATTTCTGGCTCACACAGACCTGAAACTTCTTCTTTAAGAGGCTCCTCTGTCCTCCACTTGTTACCTGTATTAATGGCACCTGTTTGAACTTGTTATCAGTATAAAAGACACCTGTCCACAACCTCAAACAGTCTCACTCCAAACTCCACTATGGCCAAGACCAAAGAGCTGTCAAAGGACACCAGAAACAAAATTGTAGACCTGCACCAGGCTGGGAAGACTGAATATGCAATAGGTAAGCAGCTTGGTTTGAAGAAATCAACTGTGGGAGCAATTATTAGGAAATGGAAGACATACAAGACCACTGATAATCTCCCTCTCCACACTACGCCGCCAGGGACTCAAATCCTGCAGTGCCAGACGTGTCCCCCTGCTTAAGCCAGTACATGTCCAGGCCCGTCTGAAGTTTCCTAGAGAGCACTTGGATGATCTAGAAGAAGATTGGGAGAATGTCATATGGTCAGATGAAACCAAAATATAACTTTTTGGTAAAAACTCAACTCGTCGTGTTTGGAGGACAAAGAATGCTGAGTTGCATCCAAAGAACACCATACCTATTGTAAAGCATAGGGGTGGAAACATCATGCTTTGGAGCTGTTCTTCTGCAAAGGGACCAGGACGACTAATCCGTGTAAAGGAAAGAATGAATGGGGCCATGTATCGTGAGATTTGAGTGAAAACCTCCTTCCATCAGCAAGGGCATTGAAGATGAAACGTGGCTGGGTCTTTCAGCATGACAATGATCCCAAACACACCGCCCGGGCAACGAAGGAGTGGTTTCGTAAGAAGCATTTCAAGGTCCTGGAGTGGCCTAGCCAGTCTCCAGATCTCAACCCCATAGAAAATCTTTGGAGGGAGTTGAAAGTCCATGTTGCCCAGCAACAGCCCCAAAACAACACTGCTCTAGAGGAGATCTGCATGGAGGAATGGGCCAAAATACCAGCAACAGTGTGTGAAAACCTTGTGAAGACTTACAGAAAACGTTTTCAGCTCTGTCATTGCCAACAAAGGGTATATAACAAAGTATTGAGTTAAACTTTTGTTATTGACCAAATACTTATTTTCCACCATAATTTGCAAATAAATTCATTAAAAATCCTACAATGTGATTTTCTGGATTTTCTTCCCTCATTTTGTCTGTCATAGTTGAAGTGTACCTATGATGAAAATTACAGGCCTCTCTCATCTTTTTAAGTGGGAGAACTTGCACAATTGGTGGCTGACTAAATACTCTTTTGCCCCACTGTATATGGATCAAAATAAATAGGAAAACGTCTGGAGAAAGTGTTTGGGGGGAAATGTGTATTGTTAAATATAAAATGGTTTACAGCCATTACCAGTTAATGGTTCCTGACAAAATGAAAAAAAGTAGTTCATATTTATTTTTTTCAACAATGCCAAAGTCCCCGTAGTTGCAAAATCACCCTCGAACAACACTTGCTGTTTATAATTGTAATGTTTACATGTGTATTTATGTTTCTGACCTGTACATGTTTCTGTTTTACAGGGTCCTAGAGGGTTGCTTGGTCCTAGAGGATCCCCTGGGACTGGTGGACAGCGTGTATGTATACAGTACCTCTACAATACTGCAATACTACTGCAATGCTACTGCAATACTACTGCAATACTAGTGCAATACTACTGCAATACTACTGCAATACTACTGCAATTTTACTGCAATGTTACTGCAATGCTACGGTAATTCTACTGCAATGCTTCTGCAATACTAATGCAATACTACTGCAATGTTACTGCAATGTTACTGCAATGCTACTGCAATTCTACTGCAATGCTTCTGCAATACTACTGCAATGCTACTGTAATGCTTCTGCAATACTACTGCAATGTTACTGCAATGTTACTGCAATGCTACTGCAATGCTGCTGCAATACTACTGCAATACTACTGCAATGCTACTGCAATGCTTCTGCAATACTACTGCAATACTACTGCAATACTACTGCAATGTTACTGCAATGCTACTGCAATGCTTCTGCAATACTACTGCAATACTACTGCAATACTACTGCAATGCTACTGCAATACTACTGCAATACTACTGCAATGCTGCTAAATCTGTGCCTCTACAATACTGCAATACTACTGCAATGCTACTGCAATACTACTGCAATACTACTGCAATTTTACTGCAATGTTACTGCAATACTACTGCAATACTACTGCAATGTTACTGCAATGCTACTGTTTTACTCTGCAAATGTTACTGCAATACTACTGTAATGCTACTGCAATGCTTCTGCAATACTACTGCAATACTGCTGCAATACTACTGCAATACTGCAATACTACTGCAGTTTTGCTGCAAGGTTAATGCTACTGTAATGTTGCTGCAAGTAAGCTGCAATACTACTGCACTACTACTGCAATACTACTGCTTCTGCAATACTACTGCAATACTACTGCAATACTACTGCAATGCTACTGCAATACTACTGCAATACTACTGCAATTTTACTGCAATGTTACTGCAATGCTACTGTAATGTTACTGCAATGCTTCTGCAATACTACTGCGCTACTACTGCAATACTACTGCAATGCTACTGCAATGCTTCTGCAATACTACTGCAATACTACTGCAATACTACTGCAATGCTACTGCAATACTACTGCAATACTACTGCAATTTTACTGCAAGGTTACTGCAATGCTACTGTAATGTTACTGCAATGCTTCTGCAATACTACTGCGCTACTACTGCAATACTACTGCAATGCTACTGCAATGCTTCTGCAATACTACTGCAATACTACTGCAATACTACTGCAATACTACTGCAATGCTGCTAAAGTTGTTAAAACTAAACGTGTCTCAATTATGTTCACAGGGTCTTGCTGGGCTGGACGGCCAAGCTGGTCCCAAAGGAAACCAGGTGAGAAAGTGTATCTGATTATTCATTATACATCACTACACACAGCCCTAACTAGACAGATGGTCATTATACATCACTACACACAGCCCTAACTAGGCAGACGGTCATTTTCACAATTTCACAGTATTGTTACAACCTCATAGTGTGTAATTATATATAAAACACAGGACAATCATGTTGTTGTTTTTTACTACACTGGGCCTTTAACAAACAACAGTACAACACGCCCCACCAACATCCTCAACCATCTCAAAGGCCTCTTTCCCTCTGTGTAGACCTGTGTCTTGTTGAACAAGGATATGACTAACACACAGTTCCAGGCAGCTCTGTTATTGTTAAACCATTTCCTGTCTGTCTGAAGCTCTATATTCAATGTTGTTGTTTTGTTCTCACAATTCCCGAGTTCACAATCCAAACAGTCAAAGCGGAAAATGTCTTCGATCCACTTAATCAAAGCTGGTATCAGGAAGTTGCCCAGGGGGAGGGCATAACAACAGTTTGTTCATGTATAGTCTAGGCTACTTAGACTCTAGTGTAGGC